>NC_135856.1:16807799-17010299 GCF_031162955.1 Sander vitreus | reverse complement strand
GCCCCATCACTTTAACTCACACTCTGCAGGTGTGTGGATTTCAGGAGCATCTCTTTCATGACGGTTGATGCCTTTAGATATGCCTCTCTGGTTTTATAGAGTGATGTACGTGATCAAATTAATCAGGTGGCATCATACATTAAAAGAATGTAACGAGTGAGAGGACTTGTCAGTCAAGGGCGAAACGGGGTAGGTGCAGTAAGACTGAAAATAGAGCAAGTACACAGAGGTGAGCATGTGTAGCCTGCAAATAGTTAGACACACAAACACACATGCACGCACGCACGCACACACACACACACACACACACACACACACACACACACACACACACAAACACACACACATACACACACACACACACACACACACAAACATGCAGGACATTGTCCTCTGTTAACTTTCTTTTTTAGAAACTCCTTTCCCAGTATCCCTTTAGTACATCCAATGCAGTAAGTATTGTGCCCTATATTATGTAGTGAGGTGTAATGTAAAGGTGTGCAGGTTTGGCTTGGGAATTTGGCATGTGGCATCTGACTTTCGTGCAGGAGACCAGAGCTTGTCTCCAGTCATAGATCAGCAATTAACAACACAATCTGTCCAACACAATCAAAGTGTTTTAGTTGCAGAACCCTAACGGGTAGCGCGAGCTGTACTTCCAATGAGACAACCAGTAGGGGGACCGAAGCGGGAAAAGTTACATAGTGTTGCTTTAACCCTAAAGTGGCTATAATCAATATTTCCATGTCAAAATTGGATTACGTGACTGCTTGTACTTTTTGTTGGCTTGTTTGTTTTTTCCAGCCCACAACTGTTAAGTTTTGGTTCACTCCCACCATTATCATCTGTTGTTTTCAGCAAATAAAAAAAATTAAAATACCACGCTACGTGCACAGCATCCAAAACTGCAGACAGACAAACTAGCTGGTGAACAAAAGCTTTGTGTCTGCTGGATGTGTTAAATAGGCAACTGTTATCAAGTTCACCATATCAACTTAAAATGTTAGTTCTGTGTCACTTGTTTTCATTGTCCCCAAAAGGCACAAACATTTGTTTCTGTAGCTTGTTTAAGTTATCTAACCCCAACCATAACCACACCTCTTAAATTGCAATTGCCACGATTTTTCTCTAATCTTAACCATACCATAGTTGCTATATGCAGGTATTGCATAAGTGAGAATTTCATAAACGTTGCCATTGGACGTAAAAAAAAACAAAGGTTAGCATTGAATATAATCTGGAGTCTTGTAAAATCAAAGTCCAGTTTCCAATATTGACATAATTGACTGGTCAAATGGTTGCAGCCCTCCTTTATATGTACACAACCATGCACAAACAAGTAAGCCTTCACATTAGGTATTTTCACACTCACTTACTGTATATGGCACTAGGGTGGCTGAGTGGTAAGACAAACTGACCTTCAGCTCGTTTCGACAAGCATCTGTCCTGTTAATGGTTTTCATGAAATATTTGCTCACAAGCTGTTTGTTGAAAAATCTAGCAACCCACATGGAACCTCACATTGTAAACCTCTGATCACGTCCTCTTTTTACATTTGTATTGTATGCACACAAACACAAACTCACGGACACCAATGGTGCTGTTTCTACAGTATGCTACAAAAGCACATACAAGCAAACAAAGAGCAGTGTTTAGAAGGTGCTGGTACTCGTATGAATGAACACACAGGGACAAAAGCACATGCATGCAGTATTGTAAGGAAAGGTTGCTATACTGACAAATACCATCCCCCCACAAACACACTCACACCCACCCATACGCACGCACGCACACACACACACACACACACACACACACACACACACACACACACACACACACACACACACACAGTTTTGCCATATTGTTTAGGCGATGCTGTGTGATATAAGCCTGTGTGCTCCCACTATCTGGCTGTTCATGTGAAGACTCTCTCTTGGAGAATCAGAAGTAGGCCGAGTCAGTGGATGTGCTCATTTCATACACTATCGCTGTGGATCAGAGCCAAGGACATTCTGGTTTCAAATTGCCATGCTGGGGAATTTCAGCCATAAAGAATTAATCAGAGTTTTTGCTAAATGGGATATATAACGAAGATACAGCACAGGTCAGCTAAGCTGTAATTCATATGACTAAAACACTGACCATCTGAAGACGCTGTTATGATAGTACTTCAGGCGTTCCTACCCTAAATTTGAACAAATTAAAAAAGCAATTAATGTTGATAAAATGAGCCTGAATTATATTAAAGTATAAATTAAAAAACGAGTAAGTTATAATAAAATATACATAAAAATAGCTTGACCTAGTTGTATTTCATGGAGCTATAGAGTAGTTGAATGGTGCCTTTGGCCTGTCCTTGTTGTCACTCATGAACAAAACATTTTATCTTTCCCATTCCAGGGTCAACATAGGTATTATGTGACATTATGTAATACAGGACACTTCAAGGAATTGTTTTGGTGTGAACAGTATAAAGGCAAAAATTATCTGTTTGTACCTAACTACACTCACAAAACTACTAACAGTATAACACAATTCACACAAGGAATACAACATAGCCTACTGAAAAAAAACACAGCTGGAACGGAAATCTTGCATCCTGGCAAACCCAGATGAATGTGTTGTGTATTTAAGTTTGACTGATTAAATTAAAAAAGAACACGCCACAAAACCCTACCTTAAGAATTCGACATACGTTTACCCAGTAGCTTGAAGGCACTGAAAAGGTTTAGGGCTCACTCCTTCACATAGGACAACCGCAGCAACTTGGATTATAATGGATCCCCACATGACCCTATATCACAAAAGGGAAAAAATTATCAAAGGAAGCCGTTTTTCAAACCACACCTGTAGCATAATCCACTACTTCATAACCTCTGTATTTTCCAGTCACTCATATTTTCATTAAATAAATTAAATATGCCAAAACACAGATACATATGCACAGATTTAAGTCAACTGTCAATTTGAAAATATGTTTAATCCAGCTATAAACAGATACAAATAATTAGGGCGGGGCAATATGACGACATAAAAATGTCTAACTTATATATTTTTAATATAATTTCTATTGCGGTGTTAAAAAAAAAAACAGCAGCCAAACTGTGTTATGAAAATATTTAGGTCATTTGGAACACTTTTTTTTAGATTAACCATTTTAATTTTTCCTCTAACATGCTGAATTGGATGAAGTCCTATCTTGCAGATAGGGTTCAGTGTGTTAGGATGGGTAGTGAAACATCACCCTTTATGATCAATGAGATGGGTGTGCCCCAGGGTTCAATCTTAGGACCTCTCTTGTTTAGCTTATACATAAATGACTTGCCATCAAATTGTACAGGGTGTGAAGTACAGATGTATGCAGATGATACTATAATATACGTCCATGCAAAAAACTAAAAAGAAGCAGCTTTTAAACTTAACACAGCAATGGCAAATGTAACTACATGGCTTGAAAATTCTCACCTGTGTCTAACTGTAAAGAAAACTGTTTGCATGTTCTTTACAAAGACACACTCCACATCTGACTGTGATCACAAAGTCTATGTGTCTGGTAAGAATATTCAAGTTGTCTCTCATGTCAAATATCTCGGTATCATCCTTGACTCCTCCTTGTCTTTCAAAAAACAAGTGAAAAAAGTAATGTGAATAACTAAATACAATCTAGCCAATTTTAAGTATATAAGAAGCTGCCTAACAACAAAGCAAAATTTGGATTCAATGATCATCCCCCATCTACTATATTGTATGACAAGCTGGACGCAAGCAAAAGATACAACCCTTAAGCCTGTTCTCTCTCTGTATAAACAGGCCCTCAAAGTGCTAGACAGAAAACACAATACTTATCACCATTGTAAAATTCTTAACAAATATGCCATCCTTAGTTGGGAAAATCTAATCAAATACAATGACACCTGCCTAATGTTCAAGATCCTGAATGGCAAAGCTCCTCCACCACTCAATACTTTTATTAAGCAAAAAAATTCTAACAATAGAACCACTAGGTCTGTTCTGAAAGGGGACTGTGTAACCCCTTACAGGTCCAGCTCCTTTAGTCAACTTTGTTGGTCTAAAATCATCTGGCCAAAGGACTACAGTTGAAAATTAGCCGGCTGGCTAACACTGGCACATTTACAGACATGTTGATTAATGTGTGTTGTCCTTTATAAAATAAAAAATAATAATAATAATAATTTTAGCAGCAGTATTTAATTCACACAGGAATAAACATAAATAGGCTTTACCATGTGGTTATTTCATATGGACAATTTATTTATTGAATTACAAGAAAACTGCTATATCGTTTGCGATATATATTGTTATCGATATATGAAATGATCTCATGATGATGATAGAAGATTTTGGCCATATCGTTCAGCCCTACACTCAATAACTAATATCCTCTCTAATGTTTTATCGTCCTCTAAAGTGTTATATTTTTTAGCTTTCGGACATTAATTCCTAATCTTCCATGAAAATAAATGGATGGTGAACTAGCAGTGCTTGTTATTGCAGTTATGTTTTTAAAATGGGTAAGATTGTTAGAATTGTATCCAGAATTCACCTCTGAATACACACAAGAGTGCCCCCCCAAAAGCACTGGATTATTAGAAAAGTAGGGCAATCGTTTTCATTTTAATATTTTGAAATCCTTAATCTGAGTTGAAAGGGATTTTACACTTTTGAGGCACAGCTTTCATTCAGAGAAGTGTTTTTCATTACATGTAAGTAGTGTTTTTTAGTGCCATATTCTGGTTAGACTTTTATTCATGAGATATACAGTATAATAATAATAATAATAATAATAATAATAATAATAATGTTTATTTGATATAGCACCTTTTACAGACAAAGTCACAAAGTGCTTCACATGATAAACATTTGTAAAAATACAGTAAGATCCAACAGAAAATAAGCAAGGAAAAAATAATTGAAAGACCAATGAAAATCATTTTCAATCATAGGAAGGGCGTTCCATAGGTTTGGAGCCACCGCTTCAAAGGAACGTTGACCTTTAGTTTTTAAGCGAGTGCGTGTGACCACCAGTTATCCCTGGTTAGAAGACCTGAGGAACGTGTTAGTAGTGTACGGATGGAGCAGGTCCGAGATATAAACAGGTGCCTGACCATGTAAAGCTTTATAAGTCAGAACAAGAACTTTAAATTGGATCCTGAACTTGAACGGAAGCCAATGTAATGAGTATAAAATTGGAGTGATGTGCGACATCCTGCTGGAACTGCGCTTAAAGGAACACGCGACTTATTGGGACTTTAGCTTATTCACCGTATCCCCCAGAGTTAGATAAGTCCATACATACCCTTCTCATCTCCGTGCGTGTCGTAACATATTTTCAGAAGGTGAAGCACTGCTACTTCTGCTACTTGGGCGGAGTGATTAGCACTGCGTGCAAATCACTCCGCCCAAGTAGCAGAAGCAGCAATGCTTCGCCTTCTGAGAATATAGTTCCCAGTTTGTATACGGTAAGAAGATGGCTGTGTCTCATGTGACCTTGTTATTTGTACACGCTGTGACTATACAAATCACAACATGTAAATAGGAAAATGTTGGCGTTATATTGTCACTTATTGGGAGCAGTAGGCTAGATGGAGCCGGTTACCTCCAGGATCTGTGCTAAGCGAGGCTAGCGGTGGGGGCGTCAGACAGAGTTACGACACGCACGGAGATGAGAAGGGTATGTATGGCCTTATCTAACTCTGGGGGATACGGTGAATAAGCTAAATTCCCAATAAGTCGGCATGTTCCTTTAAAAGGAACCCCGACTAGTACGACATGTTGGCTTTATAAGATTAACGTAGGCGTCAGCTATAAAAAGGTGGTACAAAAACACTCCAAATGTTTTGTTTTTTGTTAAAAAAATGCAGAAAATCCGTTCCCTCGTAGGCCGCCATGGTTATTTACGTCTCAATGCATTCTGGGGTAGTGACGTGTTTCTTGCAGGTGCTCAAGGCCATTTATGTTATCAGAAATGATTTTGATGAAATGAGGCATCTGTGCAAAAGAGGTAATGTTTGCATGGGAACCTGTTGAACTCAACAGAAACCGCTCTTCTTAGAGTGTCCAACGATTTATTAATGTCCTCTGACATGGGTGAATGCTCGGTTTTGGTGCTGCTGGACCTTAGTGCAGCTTTTCATACAGTGGATCACAACATCTAGCTTGAAAGACTTAAAAGGAACCCCGACTAGTACAACATGTTGGCCTTATAAGATTAATGTGGGTGTCAGCTATAAAAAGGTGGTACAAAAACACTCCAAATGTTTTGTTTTTTGTTAAAAAAATGCAGAAAATCCGTTCCCTCGTAGGCCGCCATGGTTATTTACCTCTCAATGCATTCTGGGGTCGTGACGTGTATAGGTTTGACCCCAGCGTACCGGCTATTGACAGTACAGTAACAGCGAGATGAACATGTATGCCGTTCAGCTTTTTCAGTTTGAACCTGAGCGCACCGTAGGCTTAAATCAGGAGAATAACACGGAAGATGGTAGGCCTACTCAAGAGTTACATGAAAATGAAGACTATCAGAGAGTTGAGGAAGCGAGAGTGGGGCAAAACCGATGGTGTCTGTGCGGCAACTGCTTGCCAATGCCAAGCGAGAACGAGAGTGTTTGCTGTATAAAGCTCCACTTTTTTAGGCTAAGTAGGCCTATAGATCAGACTTAGATCGTATTGTCAGTATAAATAATTTCATAATCATCTACCGCCGTCGTTTGCTTTATGAGAATATATAATAAAATGCTATAACAAGATTCTTTGATTATATTTACAGATACTTCGTGTATCACAGCACATGAAAACTTTAACACAGTTTGCCTCAATCGAGATGTGTTATGGGCTGCCCTTGTCAGCCTCCATCAAATTTATATAAAAATGACACGCCAGTGTATAAGTGTCTTATATTAAGGTGTTATTTTAAGGTTTTAGGATTTTCAATCCACCGTCAGCTTAATGTCATTAGCTATCTGTTGGCTACGGTACAGCTTGAAGTTCTGTGTTGGGCTGTTTGAGTGAGCCAAGCTAGCGGAGGAGCTACGTGTCACAGTCGCACACACCACATTCAAAGTTTTTAGCAAGTTTGCTAACTAGCTTTAGCTAGCTAGGGGTTCGGAGCTAGTAATCCTACGGTCAAACTGAAAAGGCTGAACAGCAGACGTGTTCATCTCGCTGTTACTGTACTGTCAATAGCCGGTACATTGGGGTACAACCTATACACGTCACTACCCCAGAATGCATTGAGACGTAAATAACCATGGTGGCCTACGAGGAAATGGATTTTCATTATTTTTTACAAAAACCAAAACATTTGGAGTGTTTTTGTACCACCTTTTTATAGCTGACACCCACATTAATCTTATAAGGCCAACATGTTGTACTAGTCGGGGTTCCTTTTAAGTCTTTCAAGCTAGATGTTGTGATCCACTGTATCAAAAGCTGCACTAAGGTCCAGCAGCACCAAAAAACCGAGCATTCACCCATGTCAGAGGACATTAATAAATCGTTGGACACTCTAAGAGCGGTTTCTGTTGAGTTCAACAGGTTCCCATGCAAACATTACCTCTTTTGCACAGATGCCTCATTTCATCAAAATCACTTCTGATAACATAAATGGCCTTGAGCACCTGCAAGAAACAGACCACATGGTGAGGCTGATTAAATTTAATTTTTTAAGGTTGAGTAGTTGCATCCAAACATGCACTGAATGTCGATCTATCAATAAAAATAAAATATATAAACATTATTAAAATGTACACAAGACTATGCTATTGAATAATCATGTTGACACTTAAATGAACTACTCAAATTAAAACAAAAAATAAGTTAATTTGTATAGCTTACTTTGTTGTAGGAGCCAAAAATAAAAGTCAGTATCACAGTGACTTTGAAATGTCTCTCTACATAATGGGTTTCAATCACCAGATGGCATGTCATATTGGTCGTTAAGGAAAAACAGAAAGCATCGATCATCGACATTCGAGTAAAAACTTGTTATCTGCTCTGCAGTCATTCAGAGAGACAACAACAGGAAACATGAGGCTGCTGCTGCTGCTGCTGTTGTCTGGAGGGCTGGCCTCACGGTAATAACTGGAGTCAGGTAACCAGCGGACAGACAGACTCTCTTTTCCTCCACGCAGACGGGTTTACACACGAAGGGAGGTGGTGTGAGAGCCGCTTGCCGGAACGGTTTCACTTATTTATTTGTATTAATGCCGCGACCTAGCTTCTCTTTAAAATAAACTTTACTCTACTGTAAAAGTTTGATTAACTTAACAACGCGTCGTCCGGTGTTCATGTCCACGAGCGTAACATTGTTATAGGAGTCAGCTCAGCGCAGAGGCTACTCAGGTGTTCAACTTCACGGAGAAGTTTGTGTCGTATTTTAGCTTTCTTGCTAACTAATTACTAATTACGCTAACGTTAGAAGCAAGACTCTCTCCGTCTTTTTTGTCGTGTCCAATATCTCCAGTTTTCTACTTGGTTTCGTTTTCCTCCTTCTGCTTATTGGACTTAAAATATCAAGTGGCCAAGTTTGAACAGGTAAGTGTAGCCGTTCTTCGGCCAACATTTTTCTGCATGAATTTTAACACGTTTGGTGGAGCCTACGGGGTCGGTTGGCACCTTTTGAAACGGAGCCAGTAGGTGGAAATGAGCCCAGCCAGTGTTGGACAGCCCCAGCAGCTGTTGACTTGTCTGACCTCTGTTAAGCATTGCAAACCAAAGAGTCATGTATTGATTAAAAACCCTTTGAAATATCACGTGGCAGTTCAAACGTCACAAGGGATGTTTTCTGACACTCTTTGGCTTCTTTAATGCTGACCTTAACTTCACTAAAAAAGTACATTTTGCACTTGGTACAAGGAAAAACTTTCATTGTGCACAGTTGTGAGTTTACAATGACCATCTTATCATATTTATTGTAGTTTTTATATGCCATGGGGTGTGTACAGTAGCACACCTTACATTTCTTTCAGCATAAGTGTAAGACTAGCTGTGGCTCTTTTCTGCAAGTATTTTCGTCAGTTTTATGAGTAATTAAGTCCAAAAGCCTCAAGTCTACAGGGCATTTACAGCAGTTTTATGATGCAGTGGTTAAGATAGTGGGGCAATCTTTTGACACTTTCCTAGCTGCTGTTGCAGCTGCACCTCCCTACCAACACACAAATACAAAACATGCACCATGCAGTCAAGATGTCAAATTCTGCACATCAGATTAACCTCACATTTTTTGTCTGACTTGCATATGTATGACTCACCTATTTTATGGCAAAAGACACCACTGTTTCATCACTTTTAACCACAGCTATGCTGTGCTATAGCTTAAAAATTTCATTTCTGCCTTACAAGCCATCAAACAAATTATGCTTAACGTGCAGCTGAATATACTGATTTACAAGCAGAGATCCCAGCAGGAGATGCTGACACGGCTCTTCTTCTGTCAGGCTGAAGAACTGAGGGCCTTGGGGCCATATCAGGGGGGATGTTACTCACCTCTGGCTTAATTTGACTTTCAGGAGACAGTTACTTTCTTGAGGGTTTGTTAACAAGCATATTTATGCTTGAGGGTTCAAAGAAAAGCTACACATAAAGGATTACTGCACAGGTTACATAAATATATAAATGTCACAGCAGCCAAAGAAGCAAACTGATTACAGATCAGCACTGCTGTTTTATGACTATATAATAATAATAATATGAATAAATAGGATAATCACTGACCTGGGATAATGAATAGCCTATATGACATATGGAATAAACTTCAGTTAGTGTCAACCTCAGACAAGCACTCCTGTTCTAAAACACTGGATGTATAAAAACAATGTGTATAGCCACAACAGCTGTGCAGATATGCTGTAAATGATATCAGTGTTACCATTAGGGCTGTCCCATCTTAGTCGATTAGTTGACTTATTGCTCGTTTTGATCTTAGTTGACTAAGATTTCTTTAGTCGATCAGTCAGGTTGTATGCTTTTTTCATGTTGAATGACTTATTTCCAAGAATCATCTGAGCACATCTCTGGTAAACACAAAGCCCCTCCCCCCACAAGGGAGAATGAATGTGTGTGCATGAGCAGTGATTGACACGCAGTTAGACAGTAGTTCATGTAGTTCTACTCAAACATATGGTCAGTTTCAGCAAATATGACAGAGTTAGTTTTATAAGTCTTACCTACTGCACCTTTAAAGTCCTTTGCATGATTCTTTGTGGAGAAACTCGGTTTTACAGATCTGTTATTTTAAATCAACTCATTTATTACGTATGAGTGTTAGTTGACTAATCATTTCTTCAGTCGAGGACAGCCCTAGTCACTGTAAGTGATCAGTTCAGCTATGTAGTGACTGCACAGGGTTTTGATACATCCATTTGACGTCCACATGTCACTAGTTTTGTCATGCCATTATTTCTGTAGTGGAAATGATATTCAACCCTGCCTTGCTGCACCACTCCACTGAGTGTTGTGGTGACTGTTCATGTCTTGTATTCTTGTACACTGACACTTTTTAGTAGAGATGGTCCGATACCATTTTTTGCTTCCCAATACTGATTCCGATACCTGAACTTGCGTATCGGCCGATACCGAGTACCGATCCGATACTAGTGTGTCATATATTTTATTATGTTATAAGAACTGTATACTATCCCTGTATGGATGTGATATGATTTATATCTTTGTTGTCAGTCTGGCTCAGGTTAAACTCTTTGTGAAACATGAATGCCACAGAACGTTCTTTTATTATCCAGTTTGACAGTCGGTTATAACGGAAAAAGAACATAAACTATTTTAACGTATTTTTTCTTTAGGGCTTTATTACATGGTATCGGATCGGTGCATAAACTCCCATACTTCCCGATACCAGCGTTTTAGGCGGTATCGGAGCATCTCTACTTTTTAGTCTTACTCATAAAGCTCACTGCTGTCTTCTGTGAGTTAGGCAGCAGATCGGTCTACCCCAGTCTTTCAACTTTAAAATAATCAACATTATTTGTAACATATGAAATTTGTTTTCAAATTCAAGTATTTGGCTGTGGTACTGAAATATTTGTGACATTTTTGCTTTCATTAAAAATTAGAGCCCGACCAATATTAGCTCATTACAGATATATCGTATCAGCCGATAAATGACCAGCAATTGAAGTACAGAAATGCCAAATATGAGATGTTTTGCCCACCAGGAAGTAGTGACTCGTTTCTCTTTCAACAAATGTCTTGCCCATTTGCAGTTGTTTAAAAAAAATACTAATTTAAGGCAACATTGTCAAAAATGTTTATTTATGTTATGGGTTGTGTAAAGAAATATATTATTATCAGGTTTTTATTTTTTTATTTTATTTTTTTTTTACGCAGTATCTGCGTCAAAAATCCTGTTATCGGTCGGTAACCCAGAGCTTGTTGAGGTCATAACTCTCTTGTGCAACAATCAAATAAGATATTCCTTGTGTAACGAACACTGTTGTTGCTTTGTGCAAAAAGTCAAATTCAGAGTGATTTTCTTGTCTGATCTGCTGGCCTGTTTGTTGCTGTTCAGTGGAAATGTTTTCCTTTGACGCATGTAAAATACAGCACAGAGCCCGGGCCGATGTGCCAGTCACTTGCAAAGCAATTTTGGTTTTGAATCTGCCGAAATCTACTCAAATGTGCAAAGAGGAAGATATATGGGTAGAGTGGGTGAGATAGCTGTTAAAGACAGACAAAAGGGCAGGAGAAACTGTGTGGTCGTCTGCACCACCAATCAGCAGAGAGGGTAGAGAGTAGGAGACAGACTAGTTGGACTTTAACAAGGTGGAGGGAGATTAAAAATCAACAAGATAAAGAGGAGGAGACAAAAGAGTAGCTGGGAGAGATGGAATCCACCACTTCTTTACTTGGCAAACTGGTGATGGATGGATTTTTAGCAGGAGGGAAATTCCTCACTGCCACATTGCCCCCAGCATTTCTATCTGTCCATTCTTAGTTGAAGTTGTTATGCATTTTCACATCTCTTTTTTCACTTTTAACATTGTTCAGCATTGTCATCAGAAACACACTCAACTGTGAGCGTTGGTACATTTCCATGTTTCAACCAAGCTGTTTACATGGGTTAAGAATAGTGCTGTCAAACGATATTTAATCACGATTAATCGCATTAATGTCATAGTTAACTCGCACATTTGTATCTATTCTAAATGTCCCTAGATTTCTTTTTGTCACATTATTTTTTTTTTCTCATTTTAATGCTCTTATCAACCCGGAAAAGTGGATCGGCTTGCTTTGTGCTTTTGTCGCCTGGCTTTGACGAGGGGGCGGAGAATTCACATCAGCTGTGTGCTTGGCCATCAAGTGGTATTTCACACTGGACGTGCTGCGATGATAGCTCAGTTCACAAGGACAAAACACACAGATCACTTTGGTCTTGTCAATGGAACCATTTGGCAACTTTTTAAAAGTAAAATTTCCATTCAGAATCTTATTGGCATCCATTTCGGCGTCTCACGCTCGCCGTCCACTCAAAACGTAACGTTAGCCTACTACTCTTTGGCCGGCTCGCAAGCCCAAACAAGTGTGTGCGGCGTGCCTGTTGTTTTGTTTCCGTTCTAGCTAGATCCGGTGTGGTGTTGTAGTTTTTCTAACGTTACTAGTTGTTGTAACAGCATGTGAAAAAAACGACAAAGTTTGCTATGCCAAACAGAACGTTAATCTCGCGATAAAAAATTTACGCCGTTAAAATGGGTTTGCGTCATGCCGTTAATAACGCGTTTAACTGACAGCACTAGTTAAGAAGCATAGCCTGACTAATGATGCCACGTGAACATGACAGTACTCTTGACTGTCTGTGTCTGTGCTTCAGGCTGTTATTATTATGGCTGTTATTATTATGGCTATACAAGAGATTAGACTCAGACACCAGGTGAACAAAGATGGTTCACCTGGAAACAAGAGATCAGGAAGACACTGGCCGCAAGGTTATTTTTTTAGTGGTAGAGAAATGGAACAATGGAAGTAATAATTATATATAATAATTTGTTCTCAGTGGATCAACTTTGGCACAAAAATGCTATGAAAACTCACAATAGTCATGGTTCGATGTGTATACAGTACAGTACATAGGACTACATTATGTAGCATGCTTTTTGTTAATGCAGCTAACAGTGGAATAATCTGCAACACTGTTATGCTTCTTCCAACTATGACTTTGCTCTGGTTAATGTTACGATGAGATGCTATTTATACTGGAGTTTCTATCTGAAAGTGCTACTCCATCAATTTAGTATTGCACTTGTGAAGAGAGAAATTCAAAAAGAAAGTCAAAATGTACTAGAGGCAGAGATATCTTGGCAGAGATTATTTTAATTTAATTTACCTACGTATGTTAAAATAAGTCAACATTGACTTTTGGTTTCACACGGGACACGAACAGTGGTCTCCTGGGTGAAAGTCCTGGGTGTGTTTTAGAAACACATTTGTAATACGTCAAAAGCAAACGTAATTTGGGACAAAATGCGTTCCCCTCGAAACGTAATTGTGAATGCAGTAAGGGATTATAATTTTTAGGGGACAGGGCTGCACTTTTACGTCACCAGCGTTATTTTCTCAGACTTGAGAAAGCTTCTTTATTTGACTGCGTAGTACTCGCAGTGATGAGTGTAAGAATATTGCAGTCTGTGTTAGCGACATGTGCGATGGGTTATTTTTTTTTGGGGGGGAGAAATATTGAAGTTGAGACATAAATTGCTCCCCAGTGAACTCATCTGACCCACAGCATGTTTCTGCATTATGTCACTATGTCAGTCCTAGCATACCTAAGATACCAGCCACTCCCCAACATTCAAGTGAGAACTATAGTCACAGACTCGTCCTTTTGTCTGTCCTCTTTTCCTTCTTGTGTTTTGTTTAGGCACAGGAGGCGGTTTTCAGAGACGCCGCTCTTTAAATCATTCTGCTTGTGTTTGTCTGTGTGTGGTATTCCTTTTCATCTGCAATAATCTGTTGACTCAAAGCCTACATAATCCTGGCCAACAGTTTGTGAGAGAAGTAGGAGGATAGAAAAAAAAAAAACATTTTCCATCTCCAGTTTACTTATGTCTGTTATACACAGTACACATGCCCTTCTTTTGACACCGGCAACAATGTATTAATCAAGCAGACAAGGATAAGACAGTTAAGTAATGTGTTGTGGTTGTGAAGGTAATGGTCTAAGGAGATAACTTGAGCTCTGTCTGACAGCACAATATTTTAGCTTCTCAGCTTCCCAGCGTTCACCTTTTTTCATGAAAGTCTAAGATTGCAGTCTCCATTAAGGAAGCTTTACCCTGCACTTCAGTGGCTTGTGAATATGAATGAAGACAACATACTGTAAATAATGCACCCTCAAGACGCCACTAGGTTTGGGTACCGTTTGGATTTCAGCAGTGATTGTAGAGTGCATGCCGAGAATAGCGCAGACACGCGCTTCACACCCCAAGCGGGCACGTGCGCCACTCGGCAGAAAACGGAGAAAGAAAAAAGAGTCTGCCGCTGTCCGGAGCGACAGAGGGAAAATATTTCAGTCGGAACCGAAATGAGGAACCGGGTTTCGGTACCCAACCCTAGATGCCACACAAAAACAAATACACATGGCTGTGGTTACTAGGTTACAGTGTCTGGTTAGCTGTAGAGGTTCTGTACACAGTAGCCAACAATTACCTGAATGATGCTTGTTTACTGAAATGTGGGTATGTATTTTAAATGTTGGCAAAGTGTGTGTGTGTGTGTGTGTGTGTCTTTGTCTTTGTGGTGGAAGTGTTGTCACAATTTAGCTATGCCAACAAGCTGTCTAATGTTACACGTTCTTCCAAAGCTGCAGCTAATTTGTGATATTGTTGTCTTGTCAGTTAAATGGTAAAAAAAAAAAATCGCTGCCAATTCACAACTAATTTGGAAGAAGTTAATTTTGTGTGTGTGGTTTTTGTAGCTGTGGTTTTGTTCTGAGTCCTGGTGGAAATGCACGCCACATGTACAGTATAAACATTTTTTTTCATCATCAGAGGCATTATTTTTCTCTGGTGTTCGGTTAAACAAAAAATTCCAACTCTTGTTTTTATTAAGATTTAAAATAGATAGAAAAATCGGAAAGTTGCGTTACAAAATAAAGGCACAACCTTAGTTATATCAAAGAAAAAATGGGAAACAGAGAAGTGGATGAGGGAAGAAGTAAGAGAGAGAAATGGAAAAAGTCAAGAGCACAGGAAGAGGGGAAACCTGAAAATAATGTAAATCTAATTGCATACCAAGTATCTTAATAAAACCTTTGTGAATATAAAAAGATCATCAGGTCTGTTGAAATGGAATATAACACGGTTGGAAATTGCCAACGAGATACCAGTTAACTAAGTTCCAAGTGAGATATTAAACAGAGAGGGCAGCAGTTGAGATTCTTTCCACATCTTTGAGCTTGGTAGGGCAGATGCTTTATTTTAATAAAATATCAAACAGTTAGGAGGTTTTACATTCTCATTTATATGGTAACAACAAGCCTGGGCTTGCTACCGAAGGAAGAGATATCTTAACATTGAGCTACAGTAATCCCAAAGGTGAAGTCAAATCAATGCACAGCTGAGATTGGGTCTGATCCTGTTTACATTAGGCCGCTATGAATGGGATTTTGATCATGTCTCTTAAATCAATACTCTACGGAGCCCCTATGGGGACATGAGCAAAAAAAAAATCTAAAGTTTAGTTTCATGTGCGCACGTGAAACCTTTTCATGTGCGCCCATCAAAGTTTCACGAGAGCACATGAAAGTTTTGTGTGAGCACATGAAAATAAACTTTAGATTTGTTTTCACGTGCGCCGCTTTGAAACCCATTTTGCGCTGTTATGAACAGTGCCAGTGCCACAGTCAGCAGCACTGCAGTAAAGAACTCCGGTTAGAAAGGATGGCGGCTAAAGATGGAGTTTATATAGAAGCCAAAAGGCTTCAATTTGTCATAAGAGTTTACTAGGGTGACCAGACATCCCGAAAAATTCGGGACAGTCCCGAAATCCAAGCAGTTATCCCGAATCCTGAAAATTAGAGCAAAGTCTCAAGAGCAGACTCTCGAGGAGTTATAGTCGAATAGAACATTAGTCGCGAATTTTGATAACATGCATTGCTATTTTTCATTCATTCATGTTGAAATGGAGGCTCAGGCTGGTGTCCCGGGATCCACGTAGCTAAAAAGCAAAAACGTCTGTGCAGGTACCGGGAGGACTGGGTAGGGAAATACCCCTGGATTACTGCAGTTTTACGTGATGCAAACAAAGCGTTTTGCAATGTATGTAGGAAGTCGTTTGGTAGTTCATGCTTATAATGAAGACCTAGATTAAAATATAGTGCAACTAACTCCTGTACTGTAGCCATTTCTTTAGCTGTCACTGTCATGGCCCAGGCTACATCAATATACGGCTTTCATGTGCTCACACAAAAGTTGTGCATGCTCACACGAAACTTTCAGGCGCGCACATGAAAAGGTTTTGCGTGCGCACATGAAAGTTTCGTGTGAGCACATGAAACTAAACTCTAGATTTTTTTTTTTTTTGCTCATGTCCGCTTAGTAATACTTAGTAATACTCCTCAATCAATGCTGAAATAAACATTTTCTACATTTATGTTTCACAAATCATTTGGTGAATTCTTCCTACATCGCCTTTACAACTGGAATCTCAGAAATGGTGAACAGTTGTGGGTTGAAAGACAAGTGTATTGCCTCTATAATTTCTTCAGTGACGGGCTGGAATTCAGTTT
This sequence comes from Sander vitreus, assembly GCF_031162955.1. Classification (NCBI taxonomy): domain Eukaryota; kingdom Metazoa; phylum Chordata; class Actinopteri; order Perciformes; family Percidae; genus Sander; species Sander vitreus. The sequence goes on along the minus strand of NC_135856.1, from coordinate 16,993,540 downwards.
GTTTGTAGGAAAGTTAAACATTAGGTGGCCCGACTAAACATTAGGAAGGTGACTGAGCACTCTTGCATCACAGATTGACACAAACTCTATAGCTCGACGTTGCAAGGTCTTATTAGCTGGTAGTAAATGACCTACAGATGTGTTTGTAATGTACTGTGTTGTCCTGATGTGGTTTGATTCTGATTTAGGCTGCACTGTGTTTTAGCAGATATGGGTGTATTTGTGACTGAGCTGCGAGGCCCAGAGGCACACAGGCCTTCAGGCTTTTGACTCCATGACAATAGCGAAAATGAACCGAGACTGGATTACACCAGTTCTGCATTCCTCTCCAAACCGGCTTCACACACACACACACACACACACACACACACACACACACACACACGCGCACACACACACATCCTGTGTACACAGACAGACAAATCACCGAAGCAAGCCAATACATGTCACACTTTCTGAAAGTGCAAAGAGAAAAAATACTAACTGCATGTGTGGACATGGGGAATCACAAAACTCATTAGTTAAAAAAAAACAGTTCTATCAAAAGTGGGCCAAATCATTGAAAAGTATCTGTTATGGCACGTGAGTAATAACACAACAACTCCTAAGCCAATCTGCATTCACAGTATTGTCCAACAAGGCATTTTTTAATTGACTGCTGTTTAAGCCAGATCCAATTCACACCCTTTGTTTATTGTAAGCCATTGCACTGTGGGAACCCGTCAAAACCTGTTTTCCATTAACACAGTTGAACCCCTTCCTCGTGCACAGCATGGTGAGTGATTAAACCACAAAGCAGCACGGACGAATAACCTGCAGCCAGCAGTTTCAATGAAGACCGACACTGACAGAGTGCGTCACTAAGCAGAGGAGGCAGAGCCACTTTGGGTTTAAAAAAAGGTCGCTTTGCTGTTTTTTTCAGTGGCATTTTGCAGGTGCACTATGTGCTGCTGTAACAACCACGTTTGCTTTTTTTCATGAAAGGGATCTGTTGGATCCTTCGGGTCATATCAGCTCAATTATTTTCATTATCCATTAATATGTTGATTATTTTAGTCTTGTTTGGTGCATTGTGTAGCATATAAAAATGTTAAGATAGCTCAACATGGATGGAAAGTAGTGCTCTGTTTATTTAAATGTGAAAGTGCAATTCAAATATTTAGTCCCTAAAATCAATGAATAATCTTGATCTCAATATTGATGAAAATAATCGTGATTATCAATTTGCCCATAATCGTGCAGCCCTAATGTGAGATACTGACGAAATGGAGACATATACACCTTACACATATTGTAAGGTGTCTCGGTGTGAACGTGATGTTAGTCTTTGAGCTGGCTTTTGGTGGAGATGCGGGCAGAATGTTTATGCTGTGTCGCAGGACTTGTCAGAACAGGTGTCTCAAACTCTGATCCCCTTCTTCCCACCGGTTCCATTAGTTCATTCACTCTCTTTTTTTTTTTGTTTTAACCTCTGGTTCATTGCAGGATCTTCCATTTATATGATGATTTTTATTTTCTCACTTCATGGCTTGTCAGCTGTAAGGCAGGTGAGGCATGTTATGAGTATCTCTGTCTTGTGTCAGTACAGGTTCTTGCACTGGGTTTTGTTTGAACAGAGACTCTGAAAGTCTACAGTGGTGACCTTTTACTTCCTTATCCGTTTGTTTTTTCTCTCCCCATCCAATTACATCGCCATTTGATGCCATCACACAGAGACTTGACTTATTTCAAACTGTCTGAGATTCCCTAAAATTACACGTACGCTGCTTGAGACATTGTATGTACAGCATATGTCATGCATGACACTGGCACTGTTTACTGAAGTCAAATACATTGTAAAAAGGCTATATTGATGTCAAGTTAGTGGCTTAGGGCAACTTTGCCCTCAGTCATGCTGTCTATGTTTCCAGTGAAGCGTCAACTAGCCTGTAATCTTCACTCCTTTGCAAAGCATAAATCACACACATACTCTACATTCCAAGTCAGGCTTAAAAATTGTGTATCCCCTCTTATCATAAACGCTAATATGTGCCTCAACCGCCTGTGCACAATGTTCGACATAAAGCTCTAGATATAAGAGTTCATGAATGCCAAAACATTGAGAGCACGGTGATTCAGTATGTCTTGCAGCATAAGGACCCTTTGTCTCCTGCTTTTAAGAGCGGCAGTACACCACCACTTTACTAATACTATCATGTTTGTACATTTAATCCCCCACGTCTGGTCGTTATGTTATAATGTAAATATGTGCAAGACAAAAATTTGGTTGAACAATAAAATGTCATATAAAATGTAGTGTTATATGTAATTATTTTTTGTTGTTTTTTGTTTGAAATAATCTGTTAACACGGTGAGTATTTTTACATCCAGTCAAATAATCCCTTTAGGAGAGCAACTTCAGTGATCACAAAGCTGATGTAATTTAACTGATTGACATGTCAAAAATTGAGCCATTCTAGGAAATGCATACACTTAGACCAATTCAGCAATGTGACTTCTTCATAGTCGGATTGAATAGATAATCTTGTATGTTATTCATACTCTGTGAGCCAAGATGACTCATACAGGGTGCATAGCACGTTATTCTTCAGCTTCACCAGGCATATGTATGTTCCGGATGACCATGTTAATCTCTGTAGCCCTCTGCTGATTTGATGGTTGGATGACAAGGTTTCACAAAGGCTTCACCATGCTGTCACTTTTGATCTGAGGCTTAGTGCAATGGCTGCGGGACTGATTTTCTCACCCCAAATCCTTCCAGACATAATATTCTAAATGTGTGCAGCAGATGGTGATTTTGACATGGCTAGTGATCAGAATCTTGCCCATATTGGGAACCACGCAGAGGACAATATCAAGCTGTAGGCAGCCATAAACAATATTTAACTTTACGTCAACCATCTGTGTTTGGCTAATGAAATAATGGATGACAGCATAGAATATGTCAGTGGGCACAGTAAGACAAACCTAGTGGATAGAAGGTAACCATATTAAGTCTTTTTTGGGGGGTAATTTTACACCTAACCTTTTTGGTTTGGTTCTTTTTGGCTAGTCAGAAAACTGTCAGTCAAACACTTTGTAATTGCATGCAACATGAACAGATTATTTCTACTGTTTACTTGGTGATCATCGCAACAAAAGCTAAAATAATTATTGTAGAGATGTACAATCCTGTCCCAAAGTATTAGAAAATCCTGAGCAGTGGTTTGGCATCTGAATTGCCTCCAAAGTCGGTGATCTCTTACCCAAATTGGACTTCATGTATCATATGTCATGTTTCACTGGTACATGTACCTGAAGTATCACTCCCCCACCCAAGCAGCCCCTTGCATTTCCAGACATGAATCCATGTAGCGGTAATGATGCAGATAACTGTCCAATGAATGCATACATCAATTTCACACCACCTGGTTTAGTCAGTCAGCGTGAACACACAATGGACCAGAACTAAAAGGAAAGAAATGGACCAAACTGCAGGTGTGAAAGCAACCCAACGACCTTAATAGTTACACTTAGAAACATCCACGTCACATTACTTTCTAGATCAGTCCAAACAGAGATCAGAAGTGTTCTTTTACGCACTATAGGATACTGTAGGCAGAGCCAGGGTAAGACCAGCCTACCTCCTGCTGAACAGAGAGATTCTATTGTAGTGGATGTGTGTGTGGTATCTCACAGAACCCCACTGACCCCCCCCCCCCCCCCAAAATCCTTTTTTATGGCTGTCTAACGTAGAGACAAAATGAAAGCAAAGGAATTTGCTCCTTTGAGACGCTATTGTTTCATCATAGTCTCTCCTCTCTCAACACGATTTAGTCAAATTGTCAGCACGTTAAACTTGCTTTAGTCTGAACACCGCAACCTGTTGGAAGATTTCTTTTGATATTCCATTACAGCCTTTGATGCTCTCGAGCGCATGTGTCCCGTTATGATAATTTGTGCAAGCTTACTGTACATATCTGCACATTTACTACCCTGATAAATATGGGATTGGTAGATTAATGTAATATTTTCATGCTTTGAAGTGCACACATTACTTGAACCTAGGTTAGACTCATCATGTCTGTGAAGGGCAGAAATGATAAATAACTGATATATGTTGTTGATTTTGGTAATCCCCAACACACTCCAAAACCGCCTACACTTAGCTCTGTGACGTAGGAGTTGCACACATATCACACATTAACCTTCCATCTTTCAATGATACACACACACACACACACACACACACACACACACACACACACACACACACACACACACACACAGCAGTGTAATGCATAGTTTTCATTCCTGCGACCTGGACTGTCAATCAGAGGAACTTGGCTGTATGCTGTTGCAGCAGCACCATCCAAGCTCCACAAATTACACACACACACACACACACACACACACACACACACACACACACTTTGAGTGCCTTGTCTCCAAAGAAAAGTTCTATCTAGGAATTTGTTTTACAAATGTGCATCCTCTTCTGTTGTCAGACTCATCCTGAGCGATGGCCAGTGACGACAGCAGAGAATGCGCAAGTTCAGAGATCAGGGTTGTTGCGATTGCATGAACGGTCTCTAATCGTCTGGAGGACGGCGATGTTTGTACTCTTCCTGTTCCCAAACACACATGGGTGGAAGGATATTTTTAATTTGCAGTGGCCTTGGAATTCTCTCTCTCTCTCTCTCTCTCTCTCTCTCTCTCTCTCTCTCTCTCTCTCTCAGGCCTGAAACTGTCCTTCCGTCAGTTCAGCTCTTATCTTGTTCAGTTCACTCTTTTCAGTTCTGCAGTTTACATCTTACACTGTAGTACTGTACTCTAATCCCAAAGAGTTGAAAAGACAGTAATGTTGAATAGAAGCAGGATAATAGGACATGTAGAAGCAGCACTGTAAACGAGTATCTAGCAGATGAACTGCAGTTCAACGTAAAGATGATTCCAGTGGCATCACTAATACTGGTATTAGAAATTAATAAAACTATTAAAGTTTGTACTAGGGATGTAACAATATACTCAACTCACGACTCAATACGATTCACGATTTTAAGTTCACGATACGATTTTCTCATGATTTTTAATGGAATGAAATGACTGAAAAATATTCCTTTATAAAAACTGTGCAAAACAGCATTATGTGTCCTCTTATCAGAAGTGCAACTGCAATAGTATTTTATCTTAAATAACAAAAAAACAAAAAATAAGTTAAACATTAAAAATATAGGCTATTGCAACATTTACTGCTAAGGCCATATGGTTAAATTTAAAGGATTTATTTAAAATGTAAAAACAACAACTTGTAACAACTTTTTTCATCAGTCATTTGCTGTTAAGTGACAAAAAGAAGAAATCCTAGATGGCAGAAGGGTATTTTACAACAACATTGAACGCAACACAAGCTTACAGAGCTGGACCCAAACGCAACACTAAGGCTACATTTACACTGCCTGTGTCGGCCGTCCGACGTCCTGCAAAAACGCAGGTCTTTCCATTCATTTTGAATGGGGGTAGTGCATTTAGGCTGCGGCACAATGCATCGTTATGTCCCTAGTTAGTACTCAAATGCGCTTACATCACTGTATGTGATTTAGAGCATACAATCTAATACTCCCACTCTCTTTCTCTCCTCGGTCTTCACTACAGTCGTCTCCAACCTCCATCCCCCAATCTCTCCAAGAAATGGAGCAGAAACTTCAAAGTGCAGAGAAGCAGGGTGGCCAGCGGTCTAACAACAGTGTAATTTCATCATTACACAAAAACAAAATGTCACTGGGTGGCCTTTTAATGACTCCCTCCGCCTCCTCCCCCAACCCCTTTTAGACCGAAAGCTTTCAGCAACTGGGTGTACGCTGTGTGTTCAGGGGCCATTATTTACAGAATCAGCCAATTCAGAAGACTGTTGCACTTTGATCTTTCTACATACCTTCCTGACATTAAATGCAGCATATACTGTATGATAGTAAACCCCAATATCTTGGGGTTTTGGATAGGGGTGGAACAGTACACAGAAGTCACAGTTCGGTTCATACCTCGGTTCAGACATCACGGTTTGGTACAATGGAGGGAAAAGCAAAACAAAAATGCAGAAGGCAATTTTTTTTTATTGTGTCTGTACCACCTAGTGTCATACAGTCTCTCCCCTGAGCTAGCTGCAACAGCCTGAAGTATGTAATGTAAGATGTAAACAGTAAACAATAAGTACCCCACATCATCTACAGACTCCATATGTAACAAAAAAAGACAATCAGCTATAAAACTGCAAATGCAGCATCTCTTATTTATGAAAGTGTAAATTACATAGAATAATAACAAACGAAATTCTACTTAGACGAGACCTTCCCCCACAAAAGATAAAAGAAAGTATTCTTGCTATTAAGTGCGACAGGCATACCTTTCTAGTTTCCACTCTGCCGCGACCTCCTGTAGCTTCTCAGCTAGGTGAGTGTTTGTGTGCGGCTCATACAGGGGCCGCGTCTGTAGAACTGATGCTTTCAGTTCCCACTTAGTCAATAAAATGCGCAGTCACCGTGAGATAGCTTTCCGTAGCACGCGAAGTCCAACCATCAGTCATTAGAGAAACGGAGGGTGCAGCTGACAGCTCGTGCTCCATCAACGTCCGTGTTTGGTTGTATATGGAAGGGACTAGTTCGCCTCATGTGTGGACGGGATGGCATGTTGTAACGAGGTTTGAGTACATGATTCAAATACTTGAAGCCAGGTTCCTCTACGAGTGAATATGGGCTGATTGAAGATGACATGTAAATTCCGATTTTTTTTTGGCCCTATTTGTATGTGTATCTAATGGTTGGTTAAGCACTGTAGGGAGGAAAAGTTGGACCGTTTTTTTTTTGTCTCGTTCCAGTGATTGGCACATCCGGGTGATGGCGTTGGATATGTGTGCATGTTGGATGTATTTCCACTCACATGCCCAACAACTGCAGATCAACGCCGACACCGTCCTCGTCTTATCCACCACTCTCTCGCCTGTACTACTGTAACTGACTGGGATCTTAAAGAGGCCGGCGGGTCCTCCTAACTGTTGCCACCACTCGCATAGGCTAGGCTACTCGTCCTTAGTGCTGCTAGCTCTGACTCACTCACTGGACCGTCGACCTGTAGGCGGAGCTCGGGAGCTTCAGAACAGGGGGGGGTTACAGATTAGGTGTCCCTAAAGAAACGCATATTTAACAGTAGTTCCGCATTACATGAATTAATTTGCACGCAAGTTTTATTTATTTTTATACCATGTATTCTCTGTGTAAATTCATGTACCGAACCGAGACGCCCGTACCGTTTCGGTTCAATACGAATACATGTACCGTTCCACCCCTGGTTTTGGACTGAATCAAACCGGCAATTTGAATACATCTCCTTGGATTGACGGAAATTAAAACATTGTCACTTTCTGACATTTTATGGACAAAATAAGCAACTGATTAATCAAGGAGATAATCTGCAGATTGATCTTGCATTCATGACATAATGACTGCTCTGTTAAAGATTCTCCATCAGTTTGGCAAGCAGTGCCTGGATTGAAAGATTCTTCTGTGCCGTAGACTAGAGCCTCATGACCGAAAGGTCACTTTCATGTTCCACTGCAGCCCATGTCTATCCCTGTGAAGTCAAAGTCAACAATCCTGCAGTTTTACCTTTCTAATAAGTGCATCCATAACTATGTTAGAGTGGAGTATCGAATTTGGATATAAGCTAGTCCATGATTCCATAGTGTCACATATCGTGAAATGGGATTTGACTTCCTGAAACGTGCTTTTCATAGACAATTTATCTACATTTCATCTGGCATAGCTCCTGTATCTGATGTTACATTGGACATGCCAGTTAATACAGAGCAACAGGAGGCTTGTAGGTTTTAAGTGCAACCACCTAACATTGTACCTCTCCCACAGTCTTTTCACCAAAATTACATGCTAATGCCTTGTTTTTTATTTTGCTCAGTTTGAAAATAAGTAATACTTTTCGTTACATGCACTGTAATTTGAATTTATTTGAACATCAACATAGTTTGTGGAGAAGGTCTGCTGATCTTTTTATTTAAAAATGACATCAAAAAAGACTGCAGCCACTTGCCTTGTTAGAGTAGTATAGCTTAAAATGTTCATTCTTATATGCACTCAGTTGTTCGCAGTCTGTGAATGTCTCAGAGAACTCCAAGATCAGTGAGCTGTGATACTAACTGATTCTTATAGTTTTTCATTCCAGACACCCCACTGTTCTTCCATCTGTTCACACAGAGCTAATGTCACTACACCAGCACTCGGCATACAGACTTCATGGCACCCCACTAGGCAAATATACATTGTTATATAAACATGCACATATACACTGAAGGCAAATATACATTCTTTTGCACCAGGGCTGGAGGAATATTTCATGCTGAAAGTTTGCAGGAAGACTGAGAGGCAGCTGGACTTAGGAAATTCCTGGACCTTCCTATACTGTTGAGCTCCCGGAATTTTAAATAGGACTGCAAAATCTGATTATTTTCAGGTCATCCATCTGTTATTTTTGATTGACCATAATAGAGCTGTGATAGTTGTTGGATTAATCAAATAAATGAATGACAGAACATTGATTGGTAGCTGTTTTGATAATTAATTGTTTACATAATTTTTATGCTAAAATGCCAAGGATTCCCTAGTTCCAGCTTCTTAAAGGGAAACTACCAATTTTATACATCAAAGTCTGTTTACAGGTGTAGAGAAGTGTATAAAGCTTTTTGTGGTTGCACATAGTTCCTCAAGTGATGTCACCTGAGTCTGAGTCGGTTGAAGCTGAAGAATAGTTTGAAGTATTTTGGAGTTAGAAAGAAGTGAGCTTACCAGAACGTAACCCAGTCCTCATCTTTACTTAAAACAGCACCTAGAAGCTACATTAGCTGCTACTAGCTACTAACACACCTAAATCTCTGACCAAACTGTCGGCAGTTAGTTTCATCGTGGCTAATGTACACTAGGTGGCATATGTTGACAAAGATGAAGAATGCATGGAATAAAACAAACAAAACATATTTGTATAGATCTGGTTCCACTGCAACAATGGACTCTTGAATAGAACAGAGACCATGTTAATAGTAAAACCTGTGCTGTTTATAACTAGTGAAAAATGTTGATTGACAAATCTATAGGTTAACTAATCATTGTAGCACTAATATACAATGTGCTTGTCTCTTCCCTCTGGACTGCCATTCCTCCTGCCTCTGCTTTAAAATGTCTTTGGCCATAGCACCTTCAGTCCATTGTGTGACTAAGGGCCCTATCTTGCACCCGGTGCAGCGCGGCACAAAGCCCAACGCAAGTGTCTTTGCTAATTTAAGAAAATCCGCCATCATTATAGCAATGCGCCAAGTTACAAACGCGCCTGGCTTTTAAAGGAAATGGGAGATGACACTGGTTTATTGCATGTTACGCCGAACACACCTAATGAAGACACTAAGTACAACCCTTTTGAACCATGCGCCCGGCGCACGGACCCTTTTTTCCGCTGTCAAACAACTTGCTCAACTGTATGTTGGACATAAAGTATTGCCTTGAAAACCCAAAAACACGTTTTTAATGGAAGTGAAGCTGATTTTAGTCATCTAGGTTCGTGGCCATGTGCCATATTGGTGTTTTACTGTTGCTGTTTGGTTCTGATACGAGATATAGCTGAGATATTGGATGTACACTAGTGTGCATTAACAGAGGCAAGGGTGCAGGAAACCAGTCCCACATCACATTTGTTGGTTGCTTGTTCATTCACAAGAGGGTTGTGGGAGTTCCCTGATCTGAAGATATGCATTTTTAGACGCTCGCTCTCTCTTTCATGTCCTCTTATCTCTCTGCCTTCAACATTACATTATTTCTGTTCATTTCCCTCTGCCCTCCACTTTGTTCTCTCTCACCCTCTGTTAGGGGTGGGAATCGATTGGCACCTCACGATTCGATTCCAATTCAGAGGCCAACGATTGGATTCTAAACTGATTATCGATGCATCCATTATCCCATCCTCTTTCAGTCACTCTGTTTTCTGATTTGTAGTTGTCTGGAGACTTTTAAATAAAAAACAACAAATGTTTTTTAATCGATTATTAACTTTTCAGAATCGATAATCGAATCGTTCTAGAGAGAATCGCGATGCATCTAAGAATCGATTCTTTTTCCCACCCCTACCCTCTGTACAGTATTCACTGTCTCTTTCTCTGACTCCTCACTAGTCTCTCCTGTTATAGTATATACTAGGGCTGCAGCTATCGATTATTTTAGTAATCTAGTATTGTACCGATTATTTCTTCGTTAATCAAGTAATCGGATAAGAAATACTTTTGCTTTGTAGTAAACAGCAATAGTAAATGTACAAAAGAGAGGTTTCCTTTTTTTAGAAAAAGCAAAAAATGTATTGCCTAAATTTCATACAATAACAGGGATAGATGCTAATATTTTTAAGCACTGGCCGTATAGGCCACCAAGCCCTCTTATTCTTTTCTCTTTCTTTCCCTCTCTGTCTCCTCATCTTGTCCTGTATCTCTTCCCAAAGCAGAGCTTTGACTGACGTAGTCTTTTTCTTTCTTTCTTCTGTCTCAGTGAAGAAAGTAAACGCAGGGTCAACTGATATGTAAATGTTACCGGCCTCTGCTAGGATAATCTTGCAGTGAAATTACAAATATATAGGGGTACATTATTTTAACATGAACTTCAACCCTTTACACAAACTTTGTTGGAAGTGTATCAGTTTGCCATTGGATGGATGGAATGAATGTTAGCTGGCATCATGATGGATTCTCACTGTTCAACGTAGTGTGACCGCACAGGAGCTAGTTGTCAGATGAGTGGATGAAAGGCATTGAACTACAAGCAGTCCACAAGTAAAATTCTCTAGTTACCTGTATGATGCTTCCCATGGATTGGGCTGCCTGTCCAGTTTCCTCCATTATCAAAGAACCACCGTGTTGATTAAAGTTTTTGTAGTAACGACAAGATCATCCACTTCACCACCCACTCACTCACACACACAAGCAATGACAATGTGATCAGTTGTACAATATCTTTGCTGCACCAAAGTAAAGTTGTTTGACCGGAGTTTGCTTGATAATGATCAGGGTGTTATGGGAAACTGAGTAGACTTAATATAAAATGTCTCTATTCTTCCAGTTCTTGAACAATCTCTTGTTTTCTGTCTGTGTTTTGTGTCACAGGTTGTCCCAGTTTGTGGACATTAAGAGAATCTGAATCCCAAACCAGTTGCTACATTTCCCAACCCCCTCATCTTCTCTTTCTCTGCTGCTCTTCTCTCCAACCAGCTTGACTTTCTCTGCCTCTTAACTTTTTGACTTTGTCAGCCTTTCCTTCTCTACCCTCCTGTATCATGTCTAATTATCGGAGTCAGTGTGTGTCTACGGGGAGCTCCTCAATACCTCCTCATCAAAGCCTCTGTTTGTATTTGCTTGTTTATCTCTGGCTGCTATTCTAGGCGCTCTCCTGGAGCCCTGATGAGACACAAGCCTTCACTCCCTATGGAGCCTTATACTGTAAGCTGTCACTGCACCTCCAGGCATTAAAAACACTGCCAAAATTAGATTTCGTCTCTGTTGCTCTTGAAGGGTATTTCTTGTCTCTCAATCTCTCTATATATATTGTGTATGCATATTCTCATGTCTTTCTGCTGATCCCCCCCCTCTCTGTCTCGACCCCTCCAGTTCTTGAGAGGCTTTCAGTGTAATAAAAGGCATGCTAGAGGTTCTTTCCCCATCCAAATGTGTTCCCTTCCTTATCTTCTTTCATCCTTCTGTTTTACACTCCTTACACATTACACCTACATATTCATATTGTTTTATGTAAGCCTTTTTTCCCCTATGACATGGCAACCTACCCCACACCTTGAGGGCGCCGAAGGAGTCCTTTAGGTGTTGGTAAGGAGAAGTTTCTCACTATGCTATCACCCCCTAAGGCCCTGAAAGATCCACCATATTGGAAGAGCAAATATAGCATCAGCTCTACCGAGTTGCCTTCTGAGGAGAAATGAGAAACCTCATTCACTTGCATGTGTGCGTGCTTTTGCTAGAAAATTAATTGTCTCAGAAATAATTGCAATTAACAATATATTTCTCTTTCAGTGAAATAATATATTTTTTTTTTATTACGTTTTCAAACAATTAAAACTTAAATGAATCCCAGGGTACATCTTTTGTTATCACTGTTATGTGACAGCCTACGAAGTAAACCATGCCTCTTTATTATCATAAAACATTTGTATTTTTTGCTTAAATTAACAAAACAAAATTGAAAATAGAACATTTATTCCCATCAATAAAAAACAAAGCATTAATCATAAACAAAATTTATAAACAAAATATAATAATAATTTCTCTGGCTTTAGACGGCTACAGCCAGGATGTTTGAGTGACAGCTGCTGCTACCATAGCTTTAGCCAAACAGTCCAACCAATAATCACTTAAATAATTACAATTTGGCACATCTGAACAAAATCAACAATTACCATCAACAGTCATAACCCTTAGGATCTTAGCAAAAGTTAGCAAACAAGTTGTTTTGTACAGATTAGAAAAATAAAAGCACAAATCTCCGTGGAACTAGCTACGTTAGCATAATGTTAATTAATGACAGACATTTCCGCTACAGCGCCATCATTTACGGTAACGTTACTAATTAAACAAAGCACCATAGTAGATTAAACACCACAGACGGACTAACTACATTATTTAAACACATGTAAAGGTGCTTCGGTGTATTTTTTTAAGTTTAAAAGCCGACTGCGGGTTGGGCGTCCTCTGGTAGGAATCCATAGTATCATAGGCTAGCTAACGTTACTGTTAGGTAATGCTACGCCGGTATTGCAAACGCGTTTGATGGATCCAAACAATAGTGTGACCAATCTTATTAAAAAAAATGCTCTAATGCTTTAATTGTGGTTATACAAAATAACCGAGATTATGTAATGCGGTTAGACAATTATTTAATAATTGTTACAGGCCTAGTGTTCAAGTGTTAAAAGCTCTGTGATGGCGATTAGCGACAACAACTGATAGTGTGGTATTTCTTACAGAAAAAGGGTGCCGTAGTGCTCAGGTCTCCCACAGTTGCTGTGATGGCTAAGTGTGTTTTTTGGTGTTGGACAGATCTCTTTATACACCACACCGGATTGACAATGACTGGAAGATTATTGCGTTTAAGGCTATGTTTAGACGGAAACGATCTGAAGAGAAAACGCAAAAGTGGCGTTGCGTTCTCACTTTTTATTCCGCGTTTAGACGAGAGTTTTGGGGGGAAAATCTGCGTGCATATGGTGACACAAAAGTGTGTGAGATTAGATGTAGTATGCACGGCAGGCGGCTAGGTGGCACTGCCACACAACACCACCAAGGCCACGCGCCTACGTAGAACCTTCCTTCTACTTCTCTCCTTAGTAGCGCGAAACCAAAACATGTCGAAGCGAACAACAAAAGCTTGTCTGGAAAGACAAGGAGGTGGAGTTGCATGTTTGTCTGATGATGACCGGCACATTCAACCGTGATAAACCACAGCACAGCACCCACGGGAGCACTACCAATATCCTGAGCCTTGCAGCCCTTCAGTGGCAGCGGCCAGCGGGCAGAGGAGGCTGAAGCAGACCCTCCTCTGCCCGCTGGCACTCGCTTTCTCTCTTTCTCTTCATCCGCAACGTTGTAACCTACTCTGGCTCAAATGAATAGCCTACTTGAACTATAACAACCTTATCCACATTGTCGAAAGCATTTAAATATTGAGCCATTACATTGAAAATCTTTTAGATAACAGGAGCCAATCATTTCTGTAGCCTACTCCGTAACAACAGACTACCTGGACGATATTTTTTCGTTTTCACCCGCGGTAAACAGGGCCTAAGGCTACAATTTCTAATAACAGTGTTTTCACTTTAATTATTCTTATCATATGAAGTCTATTTTTATGAAATCCACCCAGTGCAGAATTCTATGTATGCTAAAAATAAGTGTTGTTTCTCTACTGGGAAGTTTACTAAAGTAGAGTTATGGCTTGTGATGGCAGGAACTCGCTAATGAATGAGTTGCTGTGAGCTGGTTGCTATGTATGACTCTTGTCTATATTCTCTCACGTGCCTTTTGGGAGCTCAAATATTGTCCAATTTAGTCTCAGCTGCAGGGGAAAACAAATATTGCTTGTGTTTATTTTCTTCAAGATGCCATAGGCTGTGTCATGACCGAAACAAAAGGCTTAATGGGGGTGTGGGGGAAAAGGTTTTGGTAAGGGTGGGAATGGTGTTAGTGGATTGCATGCTTCATAAATTGCAAAGGCTGAAGTGCTGTGTCTGATCTTGTGTCGCCACTTAGCAGCTACCTCTATATTAGAGCCCGACCGATATATCAGCGGGCCAATATTATCGGCCGATATAGCTATTTATAATGGCCGATAAATGAATATTTAAAAAATATAATAAAAACGGACGAAACACCCTTCAACCATGTTGTGAGTGTTGGCGTTGCATAGTTTGTCCACCAGAGGACGCTCTACAACGTCCCTGTTGGCAACACTCAGATTTTTTTGTTGTTATTGTGTTTTTGTTCAAAGGACTTTAAGTTTCATATCTTAAGTTTGTATTTTTATACATTTTATTTATCAGAACTTCATATATTTATATATATTTATACTAATATATTTTGATGTTCCTCTGTTCTGTTTTGACAATAAAACAAACAAGTTTATTTTTAAACTGCATTATCATATTATTTTAGTGAGGACTCATAAATAACTACAAATAACTAATGTTAGGGAAATCTGTTTATGTTTTGTTACGAGTTTCAGGATAATTTTTTTTTAAGTATATATATCGGCCGATATATCGGAATATCGGATTTTTAAATCACCAAATATTTGTATCAATATCGGCCTTAAAAATCCTTTATCGGTCAGGCTCTACTCTATATCCTCTGATGTAGCACAGGTGGGACTCCAGGAGAAATACTGTTTGATTCTCTTTTTCACACACTCTTTAAACCAACCTGCAACTACTTTGCAAAAAAACAAAGAATGAATACCTCAACATAAGAAAGTGCTAAACAGGGTTTTATGAGAATTGCAGAGAGTGTATCTGTAATAATGACCTGGGAATAAATGGATCTGATTCTTGTACTCATATTTGTTTAACCCCTGACCTCTAACCTTCAACCCTGTCTTGTTGTGTCACAGGTGCCGGGATGGATGAGACGGAGAAGTACAATCAGCGACTGAAGGCCATTGCTGTGAGTCCACACACCTGTATCTGTGTATAGACGAATCCTGGTAGAGCCGCAGAGGCCCAGGGTTTGAATCCGACCTGCGATGTCTTCCCCGTCTCTCTCCCCTTTCATCTCTAAACTGTCTTATCAATTAAAGGCGGAAATTCCCAAAAAATAATCTTAATCTAATCTGGGTTAATAACGGCTGGCAGTTGCCCCCTCAGACAGATGTGAATGTGGAAGTCTCAAAAAAACTAGTTTGAAATTGTTAGAAAATAAAATTAGTCTGAGTGTGAAAGTTGTGTGTGGAGTAGCTGATTAACCCCAGCAGAAATTACGTGTTAGTTTATGATTGAAATCTGAAGAAATGCATAATTTAATCAAAAACATGCAATAGCGTTGAAGTCATATTTCAGATGCGAAACATAGTACCAACCTAGTGGTGTGATGGTTCACCATTGGCCTGGTGTAGGCAGGTTGCTCAGTCTTTGTTTCGGTCTCAGTTCTGCTCTGTGCTTTTTCAGCAAGCTGCTCAGAATGCGAAAAATAACATGAGCATTTAATGGAGATTTATGAAAGTAAAATTCACTTCATAGAGCAATGGCTTGTCTTTTTTTAGTATAACCGTAATTTTAATGGAACGTATTCACTACATTTTAACATATAACCATTTCTACATGATATCCTTGTCAGTCTCTTGCCAAAAAAGTGAAATCACCGTCAAGCAAGGTATCTACTACTATCTACTTCAGATTTGACTACACAGAGAAAGAGAGGATAAAGAGAGTTAGCTCTCTGAGCTGTCCGTAACTCCTAAATAATATATTGAGTGTTCAATGTGGTGAGCCAGGGTGTCCCTGGTCCCACGAAAACAACACCAGGTTGCCATGGGGACAGCTGCTCTGAGAATTATGGGATATAGAGTACCTGATGTCTATGGTGACAGTGTCCTTGTGACAGATGGTTGACCAGGTGTCCCCATTTTACTCTTTCCCAGTGATGTTTTATTCATTGCCGTCTCTTCCCTTTCTTTGTTTCTGTTCATTAATTTACATACCAGCTTGTTTATATGTATATGACCGCTGATCTGCTGAGTTTCTCCATCTTTCTCTTCATTTGAATAACATTGTACTCCCCTTGCTCTCACTCACTCTCTACCTAAACTATCAATATGTCTACATTCATTCTCTTTTTTTGCAATTTCTCTCCTACCATCCTTCGTTTCCTCCGTCAGGAGAAGCGTCGGCTGCAGGAGGAGCAGGACAGAGCCAGGAGAGACATGGAGGATGAGAAGCTCAGACTACAGCAGCTCAAGGTCTGACACACATACACAGGATGATCTAACCCGTCTCATTAGTTCACAAACACACACATGCAGTCTTAATTTCACTCAGCCAAAATCCTCTGGCGACTCATTTCAGTTTGATAGCAGGACAGCCCCAAAATGTGTTTTGTACTCACACACACACACACACACACACACACACACACACACACACACACAATACAACCTTCCACGCTTCCTGATTCTGCCAGTGTCTCGCAAGGTTAGAGGCAAGCCTTCCTTTGCTGAAATCAGTTTTTATGTGAGTGCATGTCACAGAGCTGCTCTATTGTTTTCACATCATTTCCAGACTAGCATTCCCACTTCCTACTCCACTGTTGCACTGCCTCGCTGGCCTGGGGCACATTCCTCAAATTGTGTGAAATCTGTGCAGCGTGTGTTTGTGTGCAAGCGGGTATGCATGTGTGTGCCGGTGTGGTCATGCAGGAGAATATTTAGCATATGCTCACCTTATTTGTGTGTTTGTGCATTGTGCTCCAAACATGACTTGCATCTATATAATCATTTTGCAAGAGGCTTCATAGAATAATTTAAAACAATTATGTCGAGGCTTGCTCCATGATATCCATGATATCATCATAGCTTTCAGAACATTCATTAGCTTTGACATTGCCTCTAACCCCAGGGTAGATGTAAGGATGTGATAGGTGGGAGAAGCAGCTTATACACAGCTCCTGACCTGCACGGACGTTTAGAGAGGGCTGTGTCCAGTCAGCCAAAGGCGCAGGGAGGGGAACAGAGCAGGGCTTGTTCTGCGCTGCAGGAAAAAACACAGAGATGGTTTTGTGACGCTTATAGTTAAGTAGGTAGCTACTGGCTAATAGTTGCCAGATATTGGAAACATTGGGCCATAGGCTGGAGGGGGAGTATGGGTTTTCAAATTTTTCAGTTTTCACCTCAGTAGTAATGAGAAGCTTACAGACACCACCTGACTTTACACAGTAAGAGAAAGTATAGCTGCTGTGAGTACTTTGTACTGGATTTTATTGCATGTAGCCACTTATTATAATAAGAATGATAATCTTGGTAATTTTATAGATTAGATTTACTACAGTAAAAGTTCACTGCAGACAAACTCTTTATTTCCACTTGTCAGGGTCAGTTGCAGACCAGCATTTCCAGAGCTGGCAAGAATTTACTGTCTGGCTCAAGGGCACTTTAGCTGTGCAGATGCTTGCTGAAACAAGCTGTTGAACTAAGGTCAACTGGTTGCAACACAGCTGTCATACCTACTAAGTGACCCCGCAGCCCCGGCTATTAGTCCTGACATACAGGGGAACACAAATGGTTTATTATGTTTGAGTGAAAAATGTGTCTCCTTCTTGATGGTGCCCTGCTTACAACTATGCTAATTCATTGTTTAATATCTTCCCTTGTGCAACCATTTGAATAGTTTCCATTCATTTTTAGCGGATCATCTTTAAAAGTGGAATTTATTTGTATGTGAAGAAGTTCTGCAAATAGCAATATAATTTGTGGAGTAAATAATGGCAGGCTTGGTTTGAAAAGCCTGACAAATGGCACTGTAAACACTATCATTATAACATAATTTTCATATCACTTTCATCACCAGGGTTCTCTTTCTGATTGCGCAGTAGTATAAGACCATGTTGGTTTTGATTTCTCGATATAGCATAAAATATGTCCAACTTTTGTTGAAGGACAAATAACTTTCTAACGCTTTCCTTGTTGGATGATCATCATTTACTATTCCTAACAAAATAAACAGCCTATATTTTACTCTATAGTGAGTAATACATTGAGATTTAAAACCATCATCATTTTTTTGTAACAATAAGTGTAATGTGGCATTACTGTAATTTTTGTATCTATGCAGCAAATTACATTTTGGCTTTGTAAGTAAACAGTAAGCTGTGTCCTAATTCCATACTATGTACAAATTCTAAGCAGGTTACTTAGTGAGTTCACATTAGAAAAGTGACAATTATAATATATAATAATAAATATATATTCAAAACAGTCACTATATACAAAAAAAATGTGATGTTTGAGTTTGCTGCTGATGTACATGATTTTCCCACAATGACCCATGTACAAAAGAAATGAAAGACCTGCTTAAAGCTGGAAAAACATTTAGATTTATCCTTTAGTTTAATGGCAGGGGCAGATGTTGGATTTATAACGTGAATTGTTGACTTGTTGTATAATAACTGCAAAAACGGTACTAGAGTATAAAGATTAGTAGCTATACAGTACATACTGTAAATAGTTAGTATGTGGTATGAACTTGGGACACAGTGGTGTTGTCATGGTATGGGAACTACTTTTTTCATTTTATTGTGTATTTTCTTGAGGACACCACGCATTTATTTTACACTTTGGACACTCAAATAATATGGTGGAGGGTAAATAAAGTACCTATCGCTACATATTTACAGTCTGCGCAGTAACTTCAGCCGTAGGGACAATAGTTAGCTTACATTGTAGGTTAACTATTGTAATAAGTGGGATAATGTAGAGCGAGGTCATTATAGCGACCCCGACAGGGTGATGCAGGACCCCGGCGCGAAGCATACACATAGTTAACAAATCAGGAGTGATAATGGACACAGCCTCTCTTCATCTCACCATTCTGCCACCAGCAGTTAGTTTCAGTTGAACATTCTGTTGCTAGTAGCAACCAGTACTGGCACAGTTGTATAGCAGTTGGGAGTTAAACTGAGATTGTTAGCTTCATCTACCACTCTGTGAACAAGCAAATATTGACAGGCATCTTTTATCTACTGAAAAAATACCCTTGTTGGACCATTACTTGTAGGTAATCCATTTATTACAGCTTATCTGTGACGGTTGTTTCAAGTGTATGTAATTCTAGATGTTAAAGGAGTTTTTTCTGTTCAACTAGCTAGCTAGCTAAGCGCTTACCAGGCTAGCCATATCATACTTACTAAGCTAGCTAGCTAGCGTTAGCTGGCCATTGCTTCAACATTCTAGTTTAGTTAATGTTAATTTACTGTTGATAGCTTGAGGTAGCTAATACTTTGTTTCTGATTTGTAACTAGAGCTTGATCTGTAAATCAGCAGCCTGATATTATCGGCCGATATTAGCTTATAGATATATCCAGTGGTGGAAATGGTGCTGGGGTACTCTGGAAAATTAGGATAATAACTGAAGATGTTTTTACGTTCACAGATTTTATTAAATAAAATAAATCCTAGTCAAGTGCATTTTATGCATGGTACAATAATGGAGGATATTCTGGTAAAATAAAGAGCCGGATGCTTATCATATGCAATTTTATATCTTGATATTGATACATGTATCTTGCTATAATAGGTTTTCTGAAAAATCTATTGATTCAACAGTTTATGAATAACATCACCAACCAGGTCTGTCTGTTTTGGCTTATCCAGCAAATTAAGCACCAAATCACAAAAGTCCATCACAGTGATGACAATAACATGAAAATCCGATATTGCCAATAAACACTTTTGCTCATTGATTTGCAGTGCTGCTCACAATGTTCTGATACAAGCAGAGATATTAGAGGTATAGTTACTGTGGTAAAACAGAACTGTATAGCTAAATCTGTGACAAATTTGCTTGGATAACTCAACATCATGTTCCTCTTCCTCACCTCTTCTTTCTTACTCCAGAGGAAGTCTCTGAGGGACCAGTGGCTGATGGAGGGAGCTCCCTTGTCCCCAACCTCCCCGGACTCCCAGAGCCCCCGCTCCCCTCTTTGGGGCGCCCAGGAGAATGAAAAGCGAATTGACAAGTAGTGTGTGTGTGTGTGTGTGTGTGTGTGTGTGTGTGTGTGTGTGTGTGTGTGTGTGTGTGTGTGTGTGTGTGTGTGTGTGTGTGTGTGTGTGTGTGTGTGTGTGTGTGTGTGTGTGTGTGTGTGTCGACAGTTTGTGAGCTGACAGAGCTGGAGAATACTGACACACATTTTTGTTTTGAATTTGAATAGTTGAAAAATGTATAACTGATAGTTGCAGCATTCCCTTTTCTATTTTAGTTTTCTTCTAATTTTTGTTGTTGTCGTACATTATGTGTGCTTTGGCAAAGCTGAATTTTAATTCCGCCAGTACTCAACTGAACGCAGGCAGAGAGTGAGAGGGTGATCCTACCTGCACACTTGCCAGACAGGGCTAGACTTTTCTTTATTGCAGTGGACAATGTTGTCTAGTCCCTGAGGTCTACACTCCAAGATACCCATTTTATTATTGCAAAGGTCTGCAGCTCTGCTTCACTTTCCAAGAAGACTCCTCACACACACTGCACATGGCCTCTAGGGGAATTTAAACATGTGCCTTCTGTAGTGTTACTTAGATCCTAAAATAAGGCTATAATCATATTTAAGCATCACATTAAAACAAACTAAGACTAACTTAACTTTTAGTATAGATTTGATGTTTGTTTTTGTGTGTATGTATATATCTCAGGTTGCAGTCAGAGAGTCAGCAGTTGGAAGAGGAGGAAGAGAAGCTGAAGGAACAGATGAAGCATGGCCAAACGGTGAGGAACTTGCACACACACACACACACACACACACACACACAAAATTGCCCATCATTCTTTTGGACACAAAGGGGCTTGGAATATGTGTTAAACAAGCTTGCGCCATCATCTTCCATTACGCAGAAGATTTCCCACAACATCTGTCTGTGGCTTTTTGCCATGAATAATTAATTTCCTCTCTTAATGTACCTTTGATGTAGCACCTCTTGTTCAAAAGCAGGAACTTTGTGAATGTAAGCAGCCCTGTTACATAAACAATTCAGCACTTGATCCACTCTGGAATTATTGTTTCAACTCAGGCCAAGTGCAAGTATGTTTACTTCACCTCGCTGAAGGTCTTTATAGTAGAACATAAGAGTTGTCCCTCCTCTCCTGCTGTACACTACAGGGTCTATTTAGTAAAGTTTTTCATGGTTGTCATATATTCATCTTAATCTTGTCTGTTTGAGTTTAGCTCACATCAACTGGAGACATAAACAGAGGATCTTATTTTTTATTAGCTTTACCAGCCCGTGATGGAGGAGAATGTATGACCTTATCCTTGGTGTGAAAATACATCACTTTAAACAGGCCCTGCCAGCAGAGCTTTGGTTTAGTGGGCAGACTGAGAGTGAGTGACAGCTAATATCTGGCAACTCAAACAGATTTATTTTTGTATCACCTTGTTTGCCTAATGCTTTCTGATGAGATTAGGGATGTGATGATATGTTCAGGAAAAGCTAGCGTTTAACTGTAAAAAGTACAGACATATACATGATCACTATTTATCTGTATACAGATCTGATGTAGTTACGTGCGTGCGTGCTACACCAAACTGTGGAAAGGGGTCAACTTTTCAGAGGGCAGGTCAGGCTTTTCAACTCAATCACTCCCCCTTGTGACCAAGCCGCATGTCATGGTCATTTAACATCTAAACTCATCACTATCATCCATCTGAGAGTCCACAGTGGACACATTAACTATTTTAGTACAGTCTGTGCTGTTAAGAGTGTAGGATATAAACTTATTTAGATGAGATGAGGAAAAATAGTCTGCATTGTGTCTGTTTCCTTAAAGCTTCTGTGATGTGGATGTGCCAGTATTTGCATCTCATTGTTTTGTTTGTCTTTTTATATTCCCTTCGAAATACACTAGATGTTCAGGCAACACAACACAAACAGTTTCACCATTTGAGTCACAGTAAATTCAATTCCTCCACTGTCCCTCTTACCCAGCAGGAGGCAGTGGAAGTGGCAGAGGCTGGAGCAGGTAAGTCAGATCAGATGAACCTTTTGGTACAGAGAAACATTTTTTACAGCTTTTTACCAGAGAAAGCGATACACCCTCATAGTGTGTGCAAATTACACACTGTATGAGAGTTAACATGAGCATTTTCAAGCAATTTGACAAGCTCAGTGTAAGACAGAGTGCAGAACGAAGTATTGCTGTCGTTGATCTGAACGCCTTTTTTTGACACTGTATTCTGTCCAATACCTGTCAACCCTGGCTACCACCACAGCTGCACTTCTAATGCTACTCTTACTTAATTACAGTACATCAGTACATTTTGAGTAGATTTCATTTGTTTAATGCTTTGACTGCTTCCCATTGTTCTCTCTTTGCTTGCAGTGATGGAAATAACTTATATACCACCTAAAAAAAATAAAAAAAGACGCAGGTTTTTAGTTAGGCTTTTGTCAGCTTTTAATTTTGCACCTGTGCATCGATATAATGACAAGATAAGTTCTCCAAAGAAGCACAGGTGTGTTGATTAAGCCACATTGTAATTCTGTCTTCAGTGTCGACCCCATTTGAATATTTTAATTTAAAGGTATAGTAGACTTAATGGTGTCATTTTAATGGAAACCAGTACTCCTTTTGTGTAGTACTTCATGATTTCTATACTGCATATCTAACTGAAAAACACTGCTACCTGCAATAAATAAAAAAAAAATTCTTTTCTTCCTCAGAAATGGTTGTGCAGAACGGAGACAACATTGCAATAGGATCGGGTGGGTATGGAGTTGATGTGTCATAAAATGCACACAGACATACGCCACAATATTCTCATGAAGCTCATGTGCGGAATGCAAACCCCAATTAACCTGAAGAGAATCCTGCACACATTAAATAACGTCTATATTCTTATTGATGTAAACATCTCATCTCATCACTTTGAACCTAAAGGAAAATCTCCTAAATTCTCCTTTTCATTCTTCCTCTTAGTTCTTATCTAATCACCATCTTACCACAACCCCTTAAAGACCATAAATCCCTATAGAAATGTGTCTGTATGCATTGTATAAACTGATCTTAAGAAATTTGCATTATAAAGAAAGGAATGGTGCAGACATACCTATTACTTCAAGTCCATACATGCTGTGATGAATATTTACCCATGTTGAATGAGATTGTGCATATAAATTTATGCTAATAGGCACTCAAGTGCATAACTTGGGCAGCGTGTATGTGGACAGCTACTCAGCTGCTGAGGTGGACAACAGAGTTCTGAAAAGGAAATTGAGCCTTCCGTTTGTATTTAAATCATCTCGCATTTATAACTTTAGACTGCACTTGACAGTCCAATAAATATCCACTTAAGTTATTACATTCTACTCTGTAACAAATAGAAGCCTTTGTTTATTATTAGACACTTTATGGCCTGGATTTAAAACAGTGCTACCCTTTTAGAGCAGAGGTGAATGACTTTTCTGTGTTATTGCATTAAGATTTATCGCTGGCAGAACCTTTTGTTAACTGCATTACAATACATAAAGTAGCTGTATTGAACACTGACATTTCAACCATTTTCATAATTTCAATCAAGTTACGGTGCGTCGACACTACCTACAATTAAAGCTAATAATCGGTGTAAATGACAGCGAGGCAGATTGATTGCAAATTCACTCAACATAATTTATATGTATGAACAGCACTACACTTTCTAATGAATGCAAGTGCACAGATATATCCTCCTTTACTCACAGTGATATTTATTTGATGTTTGTTTTTTTTAAAACCACAGAAGATAAAGTAAAGACAAACCAAAGCGCGCTACTGGATGAAACCGCAGCTGTCCTTACCAATGGCGGAGGAGACTTGGAAGCAGACCCCAATCACGACACTACCACCACCAACGGACTGGTTGTAGCCTCTGAGGGTGTTATTAGCATGACATTGGAGCCTGAGTTAAGCCTGGGTGTTTCTGAGGCAGAGCCTGGTCGGGTTCTAAATGTCAAGATTAATGGGGAGGAGGAAGAAGGGACTGTGGTGATGAGAGCTGAATGTGTGATCATCACAGATGACGGGGATGATGTACCTAAGGATCTTGCACCACAGGAAGATCAGCGGGAGACCATGCAGTCAGAGGAAACCCCTCTGCCGAATCCAGAAGGAGGCCAAGATGGAGGGGAGGCTGTGGAGGAGGTAGTAAAAACAGAAGCCGCTCCAGAAACTTTCACACAACCAGAGAAGAGTGAGGCAACTGAACGCATTGCGGAGGCACCAGCAGCAACTGGAGATGGAGACGTGCAGGGTGCCGTGAAGACAAATGAAAATGGAGATCGAGAGACGAAAACTGAAGGACAGTATAGACAATGGGAGGACCCAACCTCTGTGCAGGTGCAGTCCCCAGCCAATGCTCCAGAGGGCACTGCAGTGGTTTTGGTGCCTGTCTACTCTAAGATGCAACCCTCTACTCTCACCCTCGAGCTAGAGGCTGAGGCTGAAGCTGAGGCAGCATTAAAAGCCCAAGACCCTGCCCCTCTGCCTGGCCAGTTCCAGGAGGTGCCCCTGGCTGATCCCCAGGAGATCCAGAGGACAGAGGCAAGGCCGGAGGAGAAGGAACCCCTTCTGTCACAGGCCAAAGCCCCCGACACCCAAGCAAAGCCAGCAGCAGCTGCCAGCACAGAAACACACAGCCCGACCAGGGCTAGCCAGGGAGAGGAGACCCAGGCACCCAAACACAAAACCTGCCAGTGCTGCTCTGTCATGTAAATGCCCTCTCTGTACATTCATATCCACTCTCCCTTTTTACTCTGTCCCCCTGCTCTTCAATTCATAACACACTCCTTCCCTCGTCTTTTTGTTTTATGCACCCATCCTTTTTCTGTCTTCAAGCAACTTCATTTTCCTCCCCTACTCTCTGTCCTCATTCCTTGTATTCATCTTGAATACCACTCTTAAGTTTGGATACTCTAAAGGAAGTGAGCTCTCGATTCCAACATGAAGACGGGGGGGCATGGACTGGACTTGTCAGTGTTTAAGTGCCTCGAGGAGCTCTCTACCCAGAACTACACTTTTAAATTCTTTTTTTCACACAATGTGGACCAAAGTATGAGGTGTTTCTTTTTTTAACATTGTTTGAGTTTGATTTCATTTTCCTGGTTAGCAGATGAGCCAGCCAATCTACATAGGATCATAAAACCCACATATTAAAGATGTATTATTTTAAACTGTTGTATCTATATGTATACTTCATTGGGTAATATTCATAATCTAAATATGAGATTCAACATCCAGAGATCTGGAAAGGTTCAGAGAGGATATTCTTCTAATTGAATGACTATAACGCTGAATTAATTTTTGATTTTGGACTTTTGTTAGAGATACTTTTAATCCAAGTATAGGGCCTGGATGTTTTATTCACTCTGTAATACAGGTTTTGACAATACACAGACTGATAGTATGAAATGGCCTTTTTTATTTAAACCAGTGTGTACCGCTGAATATTTTGTGGGATGTCAGATTTGAAAGAGAAATTATTTAAAAAATGTCAGATGTGTTTTTTGAAAGAGGGGTCCCAGAGCTCCTGACATAGACCTGTGCATGGCTGTATTAACTGTATACAGAAACGTGGAATTGAGAGTGTCTGAGATGTCAGCTTTGAAATGATTGATTAATGGTTTAATGATTAAACTGACATTTGTGATACATTGCTTGATGTACTCGATGTTCATCCAGCATCTGTTCCTCAAACAGTGAATTTGTCCCAAAACAACATTGCTTCATACAAAAACAAACACACTGGATAATGTTTAACCATAATGTTATTTATTTGTAATTCCCTCTGTCAGGGGAGTGGGAGTCTGCAGTTTCCCTCAGACAACTGGTATGTATCTATCCATGGAGCTTGAGTTGTGGTAAATGTCCCCCTGAAGGGAAGAAGAGAACTAACGGGACATACTATCTATGAGACATTCTGCATTTCTCATAAATCCTCCACTTACGCAAGTGCGTGAGTGTCAAAGCCGCCTGAGCTCCCAGCAGTGTCTTCACCTGCCCTTGTAGTAGTTCCGTGGCTAACGGCACAGCCATCTAGAGGACCAAACCAAAGCCGGAGTTGCTGGAGAAGGGGATGCAGCAATGGGCTCTGTAACTCTGAAAATAAGTCCTGCTGAGCTGAGAGCCCCCATGGGGTCCTGTCCAACAGCAATTGGATTTTTTTTAGAGAACCATTGCATGAGGAGCCACTACCTTTTTTGATATATAAAAAATAAAAACATGAGTTCAATGTGTTTAATTTTTTTCTCATGAGCAGGCTTTGAACATCACTGATCATTTTCTTCAGTGAAGTAAAAAAGTCAAAACTGTTTTTTTCAATTCTTCATAATACGGTTGGAAGAAGTAAAAATGTATTATTTCTTAAAAATTATGACTTTTATTATTGTGTAATGTAAGGGCTTTAACTGTTTTGCCAGTCAAATTAACGTCACACTGTGACACCCCCCCCCCCGAGTTAGAAAACTATAAATCAAATCATTCTAATTTCCCTATCACCGAGTGGACTCTGCTCTCAGTATTGTGAAATCTCCATTTTTTTTCCCCTGATGCAGCTATAAAACCAGACAAGAATCTATACTGGCAGTACTTTCAGACGGACGCTGCAGTGCCACAGTCCAGCTGTACAGGTGTATGATTTTGACAAGAAGAGACATGTTTGCTGTGTGCGCCATCACTCTCCTCTTCTTGATATCCCTGAGCCATTCAGCTCCTCTGGACTGTAAAGACCTGGTCCAGCCTTTGGCTCAAGCGGATCCTCGTCACTACGAGGGCAGATGGGCTATGATTGCAAGCAGTCTGCAAATTATTAAACCTGAACGTACTGTATTACCTTTCGCTGTTCCTTATGCCGACAGTCTACGAATTGATTTCTACAACTCAACGTACACCCAATCCAGTCGTAATGGTGACCAGTGCCACTCTAGGTCCCAGAACATCTCAATAGAAGGCCCTACGTTTTACTCTCAGATTGGGCAGATGTCTACCTACAATGGGACCCTCTTCAAAACGTCCTGTTCAGACTGTATGATGCTTAAGCTCGTCATGGATTCACCAACACATAAGATAGTGGAGTTGTGCCTGTTCAGCAAAAGGAGGGAGGTGGACCAGAATGAGTTGAACGAGTTCAGAGCTCAGATGGAGTGTCTGAAGATGCCGAAACCTTTTGTGATGGATCCTACCAAGGAGTTTTGTCCAGAGCAAATCTCGCCGCAGCAGCTTTAGACACTGAGGAGAAAACAGAGGATCCAAAGGCTTAGGAGACTTTGGTACATGATATCTGTTCACAGTATAAAATAAAGTGTATGTCGTATACAGTGTATGTTACTGCTTTAGGGCAGATGGTAAAAAGAGAATGTGAGATTTCATGAATAATCATAAAAACCTTCCTGCAGTACAACAGTGAATATGTCTTTATCATACAGTATTATGTTTCATGTTAACAGAAAGACAGATGAACTGCTTGTTAAGCCACAAACAGTTTGATTTATGGGAGCTACAATAACCAACTTTCAATTTTTAAATAAATGTGAAAATAAGGCTTTCTTAATGACATATCCTCAAATAAATTCACTTGATTACAAACACATGTGAAGACCATTTTCTTATCTCCACACACCATCCTATGAGTTTCCTCTCATGTTAATATGTTTGATATAATAATAAAAAATTTAAATATGATTAATGCAACCACCACAGATGTAAACAAATGGAGACAAATCAAGTATTTCCCTTATAGTATATTGGCTTCATCTTAACTTACTAATAATTAAATTTTCTTATGAAATTCAATCTGGGAAGGTACAAATCTTTTCAATACACCACTCTTTGTAAGGGGTCACAATGAAGCAGATAATACAGTATAGCAAGCAAAGTGCCGGTAATAAGCATTAACAGTCTTCTTGTTTAGTTTATCTTAATAAAAATTTTCAGTTTCTAAGTAATATCCATGTAGGACATTTTGACATATTACAGCAGATAAAGTACAGGTGTAAATAATAAACCGTGCAGTGCGTTGTAATTTCAGCATGTTTGCTTGTGTGTGCCACAGCTCTCTTACAGGAAGGTCTGATATATTCAGAGACGTATCTCCCTGTAGGTATAAGGAATGAAGAGTTTCAAATTTGAAAAGCACATTTTACCTTACAGATCTCATTCAGTTTGAAATAGCTATATATCGCATGCTGGCACTAATCTCCAGACTTTAACAACCAAGACCTTGCAGTATGCTAAACAAAGTATAAGCACATTTTAATACTGTTTCAGTATGAACCCTGAATATGTACAGAACTTAAAGCCAGATAAAGTACAAGAGGCAGCACTTTTTATTGATTGTATTTGATTAACAATGAAGGCAGAAAATTGTCCGTTTTTTTGTCTAAAATTGTAAGTATGTTATGTTCATATTTACAGTATACGTATGTCCATGTGTATTTTGTATATATGCATATACACTAAGCAGCATAGTGTAGCCAACTTGTAAGAAGGGACTAGGGAAGGATCTTGTCTTCTATCTGTCTTTGTGTGTGTTCAATGTGTTTAATGTTTTGTTTGTTAAAAAAATGTATACATATTTTTAAAATATGTTAACTCAAATATTTAGTTCACACTAAATAAACAAAGACCCTCTACAAAAATGTTAATATGTATCTTTTATCCATGACCAGTTCGTGGGCTTATTTTCCTCAATGTGTGTAATTCTACACGTTCAGATAAAGCACACATCTTTAATCTAAGGTTTAATTAGACTTTGTCAAGGTTTCTGAAATATTTCCATAATTTCACAATCACAGAATTGTCAGGTGAGAAGGCACTCTGCATTCTGGCATTGACAGTGTTGCCAAACTAGAGGTTTCTGATCCAACTCAGTATATGGACACACCGAAAAACAGGGAGTAAACATCCTTACCACTACCTTCATGCATGTACAATATAACAGTTTATATGTTTTGTTAGTCTACATACATACTATATGTGTGCTTGCTTCATTAAGGGAAGTCTTCATTTCTAGAGCAGCGTCTCAGACAGCTCAATGTTAAAATGAATTTCAAATCAGAAAAGCAAATCTAACCTGACAAAGTGAACTATCTATTATAATTCTATTGAGTTTGAAGCAGTTATTATCACTTCATACTTCAGTCCTCCAGAGATTCAGATGTGTATTGATCACAATAAGTTTAATAAAAATACCATCAGAAAATGAGTGTGTGCAGCTTGCATTCACAGACCACCTACTGTTAATATCTGCAACTACAAATATAAATTTTACAGAACTTCAATCCAAGAGATGTAAAGAGAACTAAGCAATGGATTTCATGGTTTTCTCACTGTGTACCCACAACAGTGCCAACTAGTAAAACTCTACAAACAAAAAATTGTGACAGACCGTACTCAAAACATTCATTCATTTCACAATCATAGAATCCACAGAGGAAAAAGGGACTCTGCTCTCTGGTATTTTCTGTATTATGAAACTGGAGTTTTCTGAAATAACTATAAAAGCAGCCAGATCTCTTTACCGGCCACATTCTCCGTTACTGTAAACACAACAGTGTGACTGACAGCGACTGCCCTAAAACAATACAATGATTTGTGCTGCGTGTGCCATCACTCTGCTCTGTTTGGTGTCTGTGAGCCATTCAGCTCCCCTGGTCTGTGAAGTCTTGGTCCATCCTTTGGATCAACTGGATCTGGGTCGTTTGGAGGGAAGATGGGCTATGATTGCAGGCACTCTGAGCACTCTCCCGTACCTGGAGCGATTCAAACAAAGAGACAGTGCCACCGTTAACTTCTCCAGCAACACTAGTGACACTCACATTTCCTACTCTAGCAGCATCCATTTAAATAACAAGTGCCTGTACCATTCCTACAACATCTCCCTGGAAGGCAG
Organism: Sander vitreus; assembly: GCF_031162955.1. Classification (NCBI taxonomy): domain Eukaryota; kingdom Metazoa; phylum Chordata; class Actinopteri; order Perciformes; family Percidae; genus Sander; species Sander vitreus. The sequence goes on along the minus strand of NC_135856.1, from coordinate 16,963,347 downwards.
CAGCTTCACCTATGATGGGACAGATAAAAGCAACCTCACCGGAAACTTTGTTCACACATCCTGTCCAGACTGCTTGCTGATGCGCTTCAACGTTGAGTCTGGGAAGCGGCAGCACTTCTACCTGTTCAGCAGGAGGAGACAGCTGGAGCAGAAGGAGATGGAGGAGTTCAGAGCTCAGGTGAAGTGTCTGAACATGCCTCCACCTGCTGTGATGGATCCTACCAAGGAGCTTTGTCCACAAGAGGCCGGCGATCCAGCAGCCAACTGAAGAGGAAACAGAGGCGCAAAACAATTGAGAGACAATTAAAAAGACAAGTAGTCCCATAGTGTTGATAACATGTACTGTATGTCACCATCAGTTGATGTTTTGTGGAGATGTTAAATTGTCTTTTCTTTTGTTTCTGAATGCACAACAACATGGCACCATCTAAAAATGTTTCAAGACTTAATTTGACACATTTTCTCTGATATGTTATTAATATAATACAGTAGAACTTACCTATTGTAAACCATCACATCTGTATTTCTATACAAATCTATATATATATATATACATTTAAACTGGAAATAAATGCATTTTTAAGATGCTACTTTCTGAAAAGAATTTGTTTTTCAGATCATTTGAAGATACCTTGAACATGATGAATGACAAAAAAACGTGCAAAAGAAACTAAGATGGAGCTGTTGTCATGACGGACCTCAACTTTAAAATGTATTTTGGAATTCCAATTTCAATCATTCAAATTCATTTCTCAAACACGGACCTTTGTTACCTGAGAGTGAACTGGAAGGCATCACATTGCTCATTCGTTACCTGAGCTAAACAGTTCTCATCACCTGCAAAACTCAGTCCAAACAACACAACTCTTCACACACATCTCAAAACAGGCCAAAGACTTTGAACAATCCTCACTGAGATAACACACACTGTCTCTCAGAACACACTGAGAGTAAAAACACTAGCATCAAACACCAATACAGACATTAGAAACTTTTACAGTTTAAATAATTTCAGTGATTTCACACAAATCAATATTTTTGTAGAGTAGCCTACAAATGAAGCTCAGCACAAATTCTTTCAGGAAGACTTCTAATCACCGCTCTCTCTTCCTAAAACTATTCAGCTGTTAAGAGGCGTTCACTTTTCAGTAAAGCAACCAGAATTGGCCACGAAATTCATGATCCAATCACAGCATGACATCCTGCTTTAAATGTCTTTTCTCTCTGTTGCTGTCAGCTGTCTTTTCAGGCAAATGTGCAACCCTCCTCCTCCTCCTCCCCTTCCACTTCTGGTCATCGTCAACCACGGCACCCTGAGTCCCTTTCCGGCAGACAGCTCGGTCTTCTGGTTCCTTCTCCACCATCACCAGTATCTAGGCTCCATCGGGGGGGGGGGGTATATAGGGGGGGGAGATATGTCTTGGCTTCTCTACCCCTTTAAAAAATGATTTTATAACAATGGAGTCTAATCTCCAAAGACTCTGTCCATTTCATATTATGCATATGTACAATAAGTCTTTGCATATCTGCAACGAAGTCTCTCCTGATTGAATTCTTTCACATGAACTATTACATAACATAACCATTTTTTTAGGTAAACAAGAAGGAATGAAAATCAGCAGTTTGCTTCAATAGATATATTTTTTAATTTTGTCTGTAGTAATTTACATAATTACTGGAAAAAAAAAGAAGTTACAAACTAAAGGTACATAATACGTAATAACAAAGAATTGTAGGGTCAATCCTGCCTCTCTCCAGCATCAGGCCACACGTTTTTATCATCACATTGGATGTCCTTGCTTGCCATGCACCTGCATCATCTATAAATACAAATGAATGTGATGTTTCTATTGCTTACACCTCCATTACTTTCTGAAAGTGCACAGTTTCTCTGTAGTAATTCTAGTGTTTTTCAGATGTTTTATAGCTGTGTATGTAACCTCAGACATCTCACCTGGACATGTTGGTATCTTTGCTCTTTTACCCATTCACTGTTTCTTGCCAACGTTACAGTGTCTAACTGTTTCATTCTTACTTGGTATTCTTTATTTTAAAAAAAAACCATCTTTCTGAGCTTTCCCTACTGTATGTGTTCACTAACAAGTCTGAAACAAGACAACTGCTTAGGCTTTCAGCTGAAATTGCAATCAGCAGTGTTTGAAATGCACCAGGCAGAAATCCATTCTGTTTTGAATGTGTGGTTGTACCGTTTTGACAGCAGTGTGTTAGCATTTGAACAAAGTGCTGTAAATTCACAGTGCTGTGCAGGTTGTGGTTAAAGCCATGGGGTATGTGTTTAGAGTTCTGAAAACTGTGTTCAATTGATGAAAAAGGAACTAGAGTTTGGTCCACATGAACTGCTGCTGTGCAGACTGTAGTTAGAGTTTTGCACGTATCTCCAGTTTTGCCCACTGTCATTTAGCAATCGAAAAAAGCTGTTAGAGAGGATAGAGCTTTTTCACAGCAGACGTTTTAAATAGGAAAAGCACACTAATAACACTAACAACGACTCTGTTCTTTTTTAAGTGAGAGAGACAGTGAGTCAGCATGCACAATCCAAGAATTCTGAAATCAAATCATCATTACACCTGTCAAAAATCCTATGAAAAATCGAGGAAGGGATGAAGTGACCCGGGGCCCCCGTCTGGAGCCAGGCCCAGATGGAGGGCTCGTCAGCGAGCGTCTGGTGGCCGGGTTTGCCACGGAGCCCGGCCGGGCACAGCCCGAAAAAGCTACGTGGCGGACATCTCTCCATCCCATGGGCCCACCACCTGTGGGAGGAACCGCTGGGGTCGGGTGCGCTGCCACATGGGTGGCAGTGAAGGTCAGGGGCCTCGCCGGACCAGACCCGGGCAGCAGAGGCTGGCTCTGGGGACGTGGAATGTCACCTCTCTGTGGGGGAAGGAGCCGGAACTTGTGCGGGAGGTGGAGCGCTACCGGTTAGATCTGGTAGGGCTTACCTCTATGCACAGTCTTGGTTCTGGAACCATACTCCTGGATAGGGGTTGGACTCTTTTCTTCTCCGGAGTTGCCCAGGGTGTGAGGCGCCGGGCGGGTGTGGGGATACTCACAAGCCCCCGGCTGAGCGCCGCTACGTTGGAGTTTAACCCGGTGGACGAGAGGGTCGCCTCCCTACGCCTGTGGGTTGTGGGGGGGAAAACTCTGACTGTTGTTTGTGCATATGCACCAAACAAGAGTTCAGAGTATTCAGCCTTCTTGGAGACCTTGAGTGGAGTCCTGCATGGGGCTCCAGTCGGGGACGCCATAGTTCTGCTGGGGAACTTCAACGCGCACGTGGGCAATGATGGAGACACATGGAGAGGCGTGATTGGGAGGAACGGCCTCCCTGATCTAAACCAGAGAGGTTTTTTGTCGTTGGACTTCTGTGCTAGTCATGGATTGTCTATAACGAACACCATGTTCGAACATAGGGATGCTCATAAGTGTACTTGGTACCAGAGCACCCTAGGCCAAAGGTCAATGATCGATTTTATAATTGTTTCATCTGATCTGAGGCCGTATGTTTTGGACACTCGGGTGAAGAGAGGGGGCTGTCAACTGATCACCATCTGGTGGTGAGTTGGGTCAGGGGGTGGGGGAAGACTCTGGACAGACCTGGTAAGCCCAAACGGGTAGTGCGGGTAAATTGGGAACGTCTGGAGGAGGCCCCTGTCCGACAGACTTTCAACACACACCTCCGGCGGAGTTTTTCACGCATCCCTGTGGAGGCTGGGGGCATTGACCCCGAGTGGACAATGTTCAAAGTTTCCGTTGCTGAAGCTGCGGTGAGGAGCTGTGGTCTTAGGGTCTTAGGTGCCTCAAGGGGCGGTAACCCACGAACACCATGGTGGACACCGGTGGTCAGGGAAGCCGTCCGACTGAAGAAGGAGTCTTTCCGGGATATGTTATCCCAGACGACTCCGGAGGCAGTTGCAAGGTACCGAAGGGCCTGAAGGGCTGCAGCCTCTGCCGTGAAAGAGGCAAAGCAGCGTGTGTGGGAGAAGTTCGGAGAAGACATGGAGAAGGACTTTCGGTCGGCACCAAGGTGCTTCTGGAAAACCGTTCGCCACCTCAGGAGGGGGAAGCGGGGAACCATCCAAGCTGTGTACAGTAAGGATGGGACGCTGTTGACCTCAACTGAGGAGGTAATAAGGCGGTGGAAGGAGCACTTTGAGGAACTCCTAAATCCAACTAATACGCCCTCTATGGTAGAGGCAGAGCTGGAGGATGATGGGGGATTGTTGTCAATTTCCCTGGTGGAGGTTGCTGAAGTAGTTAAACAACTCCACAGTGGCAAAGCCCCAGGAATTGATGAGATCCGTCCAGAAATGCTTAAAGCTCTGGGTGTGGAGGGGTTGTCTTGGTTGACACGCCTCTTCAACATTGCGTGGAAGTCTGGGACGGTGCCTAAGGAGTGGCAGACCGGGGTGGTGGTTCTCCTTTTTAAAAAGGGGGACCAGAGGGTGTGTGCCAATTACAGGGGTATCACACTTCTCAGCCTCCCCGGTAAAGTCTACTCCAAGGTGCTGGAAAGGAGGGTTCGGTCGATAGTCGAATCTCAGGTTGAAGAGGAACAATGCGGATTCCGTCCTGGTCGTGGAACAACGGACCAGATCTTTACTCTCGCAAGGATCCTGGAGGGAGCCTGGGAGTATGCTCAACCAGTCTACATGTGTTTTGTGGATCTGGAGAAGGCGTATGATACTGTGGGAGGTACAGCGGGAGTAAGGATTGAGGGGGTCCCTTCTCAGGGCCATCCAATCTCTGTAAGACCAAAGCGAGAGCTGTGTCCAGGTTCTCGGCAGTAAGTCGGACTCGTTTCAGGTGAGAGTTGGCCTCCGCCAGGGCTGCGCTTTGTCACCAATCCTGTTTGTAGTATTTATGGACAGGATATCGAGGCATAGTCGGGGTGGAGAGGGGTTGCAGTTCGGTGGGCTGGGGATCTCATCACTGCTTTTTGCAGATGATGTGGTCCTGATGGCATCATCGGCCTGTGACCTTCAGCACTCACTGGATCGGTTTGCAGCCGAGTGTGAAGCGGCTGGGATGAGGATCAGCACCTCTAAATCGGAGGCCATGGTTCTCAGCAGGAAACCGATGGAGTGCCTTCTCCAGGTAGGGAATGAGTCCTTACCCCAAGTGAAGGAGTTCAAGTACCTTGGGGTCTTGTTCGCGAGTGAGGGGATGATGGAGCGGGAGATTGGTCGGAGAATCGGCACAGCAGGTGCGGTATTACATTGAATTTATCGCACCGTTGTGACGAAAAGACAGCTGAGCGAGAAGGCAAAGCTCTCAATCTACCGGTCAGTTTTTGTTCCTACACTCACCTATGGTCATGAAGGCTGGGTCATGACCGAAAGAACAAGATCCAGGGTACAAGCGGCCGAAATGGGTTTCCTCAGGAGGGTAGCTGGCGTCTCCCTTAGAGATAGGGTGAGAAGCTCAGTTATCCGTGAGGAGCTCGGAGTAGAGCCGCTGCTCCTTTGCGTCGAAAGGAGCCAGTTGAGGTGGTTCAGGCATCTGGTAAGGATGCCCCCTGGGCGCCTCCCTAGGGAGGTGTTCCAGGCACGTCCAGCTGGGAGGAGGCCTCGGGGGAGACCCAGGACTAGGTGGAGGGATCATATCTCTAACCTGGCCTGGGAACGCCTCGGGATCCCCCAGTCGGAGCTGGTTAATGTGGCCCGGGAAAGGGAAGTTTGGGGTCCCCTGCTGGAGCTGCTACCCCCGCGACCCGACCCCGGATAAGCGGATGAAGATGGATGGATGGATGGATTACACCTGTGCTTTTCCTACTGTGACATGTCAAAACGTCTTCTAAGAAAAAGTATGTAAAACCCTGATTATTAACACCCAACAGCAGTTATCATTCAAATCAGCAGTGTCTTCCAGTATTCCAAGAGAAACACAAAATATTCTCAGAATTTTAATCTAAGAAAATTAGACACAAAACACAAAAAGAATGATTTTATTATATTAATAACACGTAGAACACAGTGAACCCACAACACTGCAGAATTAAAAGAGCCAATAAGTAAACCTCTAGTGTAAACGCTCAAAAGTCACAGTACTCAAAACATTATTTAATTTCACAATCACAGAATTTACAAGTGAAAGAGGGACTCTGCTCTCTGGTATTTTCTGTATTGTGAAACTAGAGTACTGGTTTCTAAGACAACTATAAAGCAGCCAGATCTCTTTACCGGTCACATTCTCCATTGAACACAACAGTGTTACTGACAGAGGTTTCCCAGCGACCGCCTTCAAAAAACACAATATGTTTTTTGCTGTGGGCACCACTGTTCTCCTGTGCCTGATGTCTGTGAGCCATTCAGCTCCTCTGGCCTGTGAAGTCTTGGTCCGGCCTTTGGATCAACTGGATCATCGTCATTTGGAGGGAAGATGGGCTATGGTTGCAGCCAGTCTGAGTCATCTACCACTCATGGAGCGATTAAGAAGCAGAGACAGTGCCACTACTGACTTCTCCAGCAACACCTCCAGTGAAACCAACATCTCCTTGAGTCGCAGCATGCGTTTAGATAACAAGTGCCACTATGGATCATACAACATCTCCCTGGAGGGCAGCCGCTTCACCTTTGATGATGGCAACGTCACCACAACCTTCATCTATACATCCTGTCATGACTGCATACTATTGAGCTTTGATGTTGAGTCTGGGAAGCGGCAGCACTTCTATCTGTTCAGCAGGAGGAGACAGCTGGAGCAGAAGGAGATGGAGGAGTTCAGAGCTCAGGTGAAGTGTCTGAACATGCCTCCACCTGTTGTGATGGATCCTACCAAGGAGCTTTGTCCACAAGAGACGGCCGGCGATCCAGCAGCCAACTGAAGAGGAAACAGAAGAACTAAAAGACATTTAAAAGAGAATTAGTCACACAGTTTTAATAAATAGTACGTCAAAATCAGTGATGATGTTCTGTGTTTCTGTGTCTGTCTATTGTACCTTTTAACTGATCTGTAACTTGAATTAAATTTATTTTCATGATGCAAGCTTTTTTTGCTTGTTTGAGTCTGAGTTTGTTATTTGAAACAATTGACCACATTTTGTGACACAAAGAGAAATATACAGTATATGCAATTCAGTGTCCGCTTAAGTGGCAACATTATATTTAAAAAGAACATATTTGAACATGGCATGCTCAATGATAAATTACATTTTAAAGAACGTTTTAAAATGTTGTTTGTATTGAACGTAACTGAAAACAAATTCTCTGTATCAGCAGAGGTTTCACGGGCAGTTTTCAAGGGCTGTAAAACGTGATTTGATATTCAGTTTGATATTCAACCACCACCACCATCAAAGAGCTTTACATACAAAGGGATCACAATCTCCAAGGCTGCACATAGTGTCACCACAGTCTAAAACTTCAGCATCCTGACTTGATCAGCAAGTTGTAAATAAATTGTAATTTTTGAGAGTGATCATTTTAAGCATTTTAATAATGAAATTGATTTGTGCAAACACAAGTTTTATTTATGTCTATTTGTCATATGTCAGGTATGCAAAGTGGAGATGGGATTTGATGGTCTCTTTATTTTTGTCTTCCTCAGGCTTAGATGTTTTCATCATATAAACTGCTTAAAAAGTAATTTGAAAAAGTAAAATATAAAAACAGCACAATTGCATTTTTATTAACAATTTGTGCCTAAGAGTCAACCAACAACACCACAGGCACGGTGGTAAGAGGTAGGAGAGGGCCAACCAGTGTTAATATTTAATAGTCACACAGTACACAAACCATTCCTTCATTTCACAACCAGAGAATCCACACATGGAAACGGGGACTCTGCTCTTTGGCATTGGTAGCATTTTGAAACTGGAGGTCTCTAAAACCCGGGGCGGATTGGCCATCTGGCAATTCTGGCAAATGCCAGAGGGGCCGGACCATTTTTTTTAAATGTGGGCCGGTCAAAAAAATGTTTTTAATAAACAAATAAATTGTCTTTACAGGCAGACAGAGCATAGGACGGATTTTTATTGCTTGCACGATTTCACTATGGTTATAATAATAATAATAATAATAATAATAATAATAATAATAATTATTATTATTATTATTATTATTATTATTATTATTATTATAACAATAACAATAATAAATATTAAGCATTTGGCCAGTCGGCAACGGCCTGGTCCCGAGATGGGCCGACCGACCCATCCAGAAGTTACTCAAATTGGGACGTTCAGTCAAAATCAAGCACGTCACCTTCAAACGGGATCTCCGTTTGCAGGGTTCAGGCTGTACCGGACCCTCCCGGTGATCATGCTGCTCTGGGGGAGCGGCTGCAGCAGCGAGAAGCTGCTGACGGGCGCAGAGCTTTGCCGGAGCTCCGACTGCTGTCTGTCCGCAGACAGATTTCCTTGCCATAAATATAGACGTTTTTACCATAAATTGGTGCCCAAAAATGTATCAGAATGCAGGAATTTAAGTCTTTTACCCTCAAAACTTTGTGCTCCCCCAAAGACCAATTCTGAGCAAGGAAAAACCCTGAAGTATAATCACAGCCATAAAAACATATTTAAATTGCAGAATTAGAGAGTTAAAACAGATGAAAAGATGGAGAACCAGACAGACAATATGTACAGCGTCAACAGAGAGAAACACAGACAAGCAGACAGACAGTGACAACAAAGAACAACATACTGTAGAGAATGACAGTAACCGCATACAAACGGCATAAACACAAATTTGTTATAAACGTGTGCTCTTTAAAAAGTAGCAAGCATTGTTTGTCAGTTACTTACATTAAGTGTTTAAAAATTTGTTACATAAGGTACTGCTTCTATTATTTCACCATATGTACACAAATGTAATTAGTGAATGCACGTGTCCATGGGTGGGGCTGCATGGGGTGGTGATGTGGGCTGGTGTGGCTACAGTGCCAGGGCTGGATTTTTGTCCCAGTCCGCCCCTGGAGACAGAGATACAGAAATGTTTACTGAGGGTTCCATCTTTCTCCTCTGCCTGGTGTCTGTGAGCCGTTCAGCTCCTCTGGGTTGTGAAGTCTTGGTCCGGCCTTTGAATCAATTGGATCCTCATCATTTGGAGGGCAGATGGGCTTTAGTTGCAGACAGTCTGAGCACACCCATACTAGAAAATCCCACAGGCAGCATGACCGTGTACTTCTCCAATTCCAGTGAAACCTCTGTCTATTCCTACACTCAGGGCAATCGTTTGGATGACCAGTGCTTTTATCTGTTTTACAACTTCTCAATAGAAAGCAGCACTTTCACCCATAATCTGGACGATTTCTTCAACCTCACCGGGTCCTTCCTGTATACATCCTGTCCAGACTGTCTCGTGATTCGCTGGGTTCTGGAGAGAGAGACTAGGGCGTCAGTAGACTTCTACCTGTTCAGCAGGAGGAGACAGCTGGAGCAGAAGGAGATGGAGGAGTTCAGAGCTCAGGTGGAGTGTCTGAACATGCCTCCACCTGCTGTGATGGATCCTACCAAGGAGCTTTGTCCAAAACAGACCACCAGTGATCCAGCAGCTCACACTGATGCAAAGACAGAGGTACAAAAGGCCTAAGAGACTTTGATTAATTAACTAATGATATTTGGCAACATATTGTAAATGACATTGCACTACAGTGCTGTATGTCAATGACAGGATGTTGAGCAGTATGCATTATCAAGTTGCATTTGTTGTTCATTAACTTTCATTGGAAGTGTATTTTTTATTTTTGGCAAACTTGCCAGGAATGTCGGATTTTTGCATTAGGGCACTTAAAGGATAAACTCAGTATTTTGGGAAATGCACTTATTTGCTTTCTTACTGAGAGTTTCTGAGAAGATCCCTTCTCATTTAGAGGAATAAAGTTTGCCAAAATGTTTAACTTTTGCTTTAAACAATAAATAGTTTCAATCATTATGGTAAATTGCATTATGAATAATACTTTTTAATGCAATACATTTTGACTTGTCACTGTAAAAGCACATGATGGCTAAAGTCCATTTAGCTGCCTTAGTTTTAGGGTCCTGGTATCGACTGACTGTCACACTGTCACATGACACTTCAGTGAACAGAGCTATGGTTATTGTTATTAGTAACACCTGTGTTTTTACTGCTATAGCCAAAATGTCTGCTGTAAAAAAGACCTATTGTAGCTAAGAACATTCACTGGACACATACCATTTCTGTGAGTGATTTATACCTAAATGTATATGTGTTTTCTCCCATATAAGTGGACGAAATGTAATGTTTAGGTGACAGGGTTACAAACTGGAGGAGTCTTTTCTCTTTGTCATTTAAATGTTTTAACCACATACCATTGGCGTGTCTACAGATCCACACTAATCATGATTTTTCTTTAATGCACCAGTGTTTAAAAAAGTCTTTCAATAATAATATGCACGTATCTTTAACAAACCTCTCTCCAAAGTCTTTATATTAGCTCACCTCCCATTTTCTTCCAAGCAGAGAATAACAGAAAATCCTTGAATGCTATCAACAGAATCATAGAGTTCATTGCCTGAAGTGACATGCATGTTGTCTTTTATCTCTAGATTCAACAAATATCTTGGTTTTGAACGTGACTATATTGTACATAAATACTGGACGCATTGGTTGCATGTTGCCTAATAGTACAACTAGTAATCAAACTTTCTTTCATTGCACAATAATGGACTCAACAGTAACTGTAGATAACGGGTCATGAACCTGTACTGTGTAGCAAGACTGGACTCTGGATTCTTAATGCAAGTTGTACTATAAAACTGGACAAGCATTCTTCATCCAGCTCCACTCTATAGGTGAGAAATTACAACTGGGACCACAGATTAAAAGGTGAATAGAAGATATCAACACAGAATCAGTATAATTTCAACATGTTTGCTATTTTTGCTACCTTTCTCCTCTGCTTGATGTCTGTGAGCCGTTCAGCTCCTCTGGTCTGTGAAAAATTGGTCCAGCCTTTGAATCAGCTGGATCCTCATCATTTGGAGGGCAGATGGGCTTTAGTTGCAGGCAGTCTCAACAACCTGCCCTCCATGGAGGCCCTGAGACTAAGAGACAGCATCACTATGTACATCTCCAACTCCAGTGAAACGTCCAACTTCTCTTATACCCAAATCAACCGCTTTGGTGATCAATGCCAGTACCTGCACTACAAAATCTTGGTAAAGGGCAGCACTTTCACCTTTGATGTGGGGAATCGCTTCGAGCTCAACGGGACTTTACTCTATACGTCCTGTCCAGACTGTGTCGTTATGCGGTGGATTGTGAAGTCAAACAAGAGGCAATCTGAAGACTTGTACCTGCTGAGCAGAAGGAGGGAGGTGGAGGAGAAGGAGTTGGATGAGTTCAAGGCTCAGCTGAATTGTCATCAGCTGCCTACACCTGTTGTTAAGGATCATACCAAGGAGCTTTGTCCACAACTACCCGAGAGCCGACCAACAGCAGCAACAGTTCAGATTGAAGAGAAAACAGAGGAATAAAAGGCATGAGGGACTTTGGCACATTGGTACATTATATTCAGTCACAGTATTGGAAAAAAGGACAGTATGAATGGATGAATGAATGAATGAACAAATGAATGAATGCAATGAATATCTTTCATCATGGAGAGATGTCGCCCTAAATCAGCCCTTGAACGCTGCCAATACAGCATGACCTGATGGGATTTATTTTGTTTGAATGTCTATTTCTGATTTATTCATGTATTGTCATTTGGCAGACATATCCCTGTGGTAATGCAGCAGACAGTTTAAACAATCAGTGGGTTTTTTTTTCTTTTACCAATACATGGACACTTGCATGCTTGTAATTAATGCACTCTCGATGGAAATGAAATTATTTTTGGCAACCTTCTCGGGAATTTTAGATTCAACTTCTGCATTCAAGGGTCAAAAGGAAAGAGGGTGTTGTATGTCTTTTGAGGCAAATTTGTGAATTGTGATTTAGGCTATATGAATAAAATTGACTTGACTTGATTTGACTACTTTAAAAAAAAAAAATAGATGTATTCATCAGAGGGCTGTAAATTGCATCTTTTCTGTGATATATACCAAAATGTAATGTAAAGAAAATGTCACACTGTTTTTCCCCCAGATATAAGAGGACAAAATTAAAGCGTGTAGTGATGTACTCACCTCCTTATCCCTCTGGTACATTCTTTATTCAATTGCATTGTATAATAATGCATGTGTGTTGCTCACTAATTGGATTGGTACTATACATTTTCAAATCCACAACAATACGGTAAGCCTCAAGCACACGTGTTAGGTCATGCACACATGCCCAGTCTTGAGTATGTGTTGGTGAATGTTTGCAAGTGTGAGAACGGAATGCAAATGTGGGCGTGCACAATCGGTGTCCAGGGGGTGTTAGTGTGCACAAGGGAGGAGATTCAGGCAAGCGAGCTGTAGAGCTGTGAGCAAAGAGATTCCTTTTGTGTTGATTAAACATCAGTGACATGAAACAAGAAACAAGTGTGCATTCTCAGAAATGAGAGTCTTTTGTCATTGGAGGGCATCTTCAAAGAATTTTGTTAACAGGTATGTGCAACTATATAGTCCATTATTCTGGAATTTACTTTTGCTTTTGTTGAATTTTAAATTTCCATACACATACATCCTTTATATTCCAATCAGGTAAAGAATTACTACAATAGAACTGTGGTGATTCCAAACAGCCAGGTATGTCGAGTTCGGATTATCCTGGTGTTACCTTTTGCCACAATGACTAAAGCATATCAAGGTAAGTGACTGTAAAATGTGCAAAGAACCATGTCAGCAACCATTAGAGAGCAGAAGAACGAACTCTAATTAGGGATAAAGTTGGCTGCAATTATTTAAATTAATTTGCATTTTTGTCAAATTTCCTCAGATCATGAACTACTGCTTAGGACACTGCTGACCCCCAAAAAAGGGCAGATATGTTTTTTTGTGTGCTATATTTTCTTTTGATAAAGTGAGCCCCCTTTGTGGATAATGAGCAAAACATAAGTCTGTTATGTAATGGAGTTTTAATCCGCAATCTCTTGCAACCTCCCTTACCCAAAAAGAGAGTTGGAGAACCTTTAGTTAAATTCTGCCAGCTGCCTCTGAGCATCTTGGAATATAAAAAAAAACAGCATGTCATATTAGATACAGTATATAATGCAGTTAGTTTGTTGAAGCAAATGCACAAAAGGGAAATATCTCATTAGGGAATTCCAGAGTTTATACCCAGAGTAGTCAGATTACATTAACATACCACAATATCAATGAGGGGATTGTTTCACTGCTGTAGCGTTGCAGGATCATTGTATTAATTCATTTAAGCTTGTTAACGCTGGGGTAGGCCAAAAACCTGCCAGTATTATGAACTGCAGCTCCCCCCTCTCTGTCCTCAGCCCCTCCCTTAATACAGTGACCTGTAGGAGTACTAGTCATTCATTACAATCATCCCCATCATCATTGTGATACTGATGCCATTATATAGCTTCAACTCTATGAGAATAATCGTCCTGTTTTACAAAGCCCTTTAAGATAACATACTGTCATTTGAGGCTCTAGCTAGCTACCGAAACATGAACTTGAATTAGCCGCAGCAACTTTTAGCAACATTTTCTCTCCATCTCTAAAACGCTTCACTTTCTCTGAAATGACCAGATACTTTCTATGTCTGGAATCTGTAAAGGTGCAGTATGTATAAAACTCAATCAATGATCGAGTCTCATTTAGACACAGGGATAACTTTGTGGGAATGCAAACTATCCCATTCCCCCTCCCACTCATCCCATGAGAAAACAGCCAGTCTGACAGCAGCAGTCAGCGGTACTGCAAAAAGTCAGTAGCACATTCAGAGTCCACTCTAATAAGCTGTTTGTTCATCATGTAGACATAGAACAATATACTCACATTTTTAAATATATGGTGAAGTGATAGCAACACAATTTTACCAATGACAGCCCAAATACAGTGATGGTATGCAGCTTGTAAGTGGTTCCCAAAACTAACCGTTGTTGTTTGCAAACAGTGTCTGTCATAACTCTCATGACTCACTGCTCTCATTCTAATTAACTCACATTAGGCCATGTTGTTCTGCCCTGGTGCCTACAGTACAGTACATGCTCTACCATAATTGTTATGGCTTCGTTCTGCCATGTCATGCTGTCCTTATTATCTCTACATGAAGAAGGGGCTGCACTGGAACTATCTATCTATCTCTCTATCTATCTATCTATCTATCTATCTATCTATCTATCTATCTATCTATCTATCTATCTATCTATCTATTGTATCTGTCCATCTGTCCCAATTCATCATTAGAGACTAGTCATCCCCAGTGCTGTGATCTACATTCCCTTAATGATCAGTCACAGTGTTGTCCAGCCAAAGTGGCTTGGCAAGAATCAACATGAATGGGAATGGCAGTTTGTCAGGAGCCAGGCTGAAAGACAATGATGGAAGAGCTTTGTGTGTGTGTGTGTGTGTGTGTGTGTGTGTGTGTGTGTGTGTGTGTGTGTGTGTGTGTGTGTGTGTGTGTGTGTGTGTGTGTGTGTGTGTGTGTGTGTGTGTGTGATACTGAGCCATTCTCCATCCTGTAAGTAGATTAAAGAAAGGTGTGTTCAGCAGAAAACTGTATACGTTGCAGAGTGGAGTAGAGTAGCTAGCCAATCACAAAGTTACAAGCAGCCTGCCTATCATACAATAAGAAGAGCACTCAGTATCTGCCATTGAAAAAGATACGCACCGCACATCAACTGGATTGCTTAAATCTTGCACCAGCTATCATATACAATTCTTTGCACGAATACAAACAGCAAAAAGGGGACAAGTTAAAGTAAAAATACATAAAGTGTAATATTAAGGTACTGGGCTACCAAAAGCAATAGGCAAGATGTAAAGCAATTGTTTGTATTATTCTTTATTTATTTTGTATTTTCAACATTTTCTTTAAAATATGCATTCCTTTCTACAAGTTGTAGCGTTGCAAGACTGAACAGGAGGTTGGATGAGGTTTAAAAACAAAAAATTAAAACAAAGCACTTTGCATTTCAAAACTAAGCCACACTAAATGTCAGAGTAAATACAGTCTGATAATTCCCAGCGCGGTAATACTAGTCATTTCATCTGCTTTGAAATAATGGGGTGTAAAATGGGAGGCCATGTTTGTTGTTCAACTCCGTTAATCACGCTGTTGTTCCCCCTTTCCCTTTCTGTGTTCCTGTGCTTTCACTCAGACTGACTGGCTGGAGGCCGAACATCCTGACTGCTCCAAATAGTTTTATATCAGCAGACTTGTGACCATGGCAACAAAGCCCGTGGCCTGGCAGGAACAGGGTCCTGTCAACCCACTAGACGAGTGTGTCAATGACTTCTTGGCGCACGGCGAAGTGGGTGCAACCATAAGTCACTCCCATCACAACTCCTCACAACTGCGAGACAAAAAGGCTCCCACAGCAGAACCTGAAGAGGACATAGACGGCCTGGATCCTGGAGCTCGAGACCAAACCCTCCAAGAGAACCGAACGCTCTCAATAACCGAAACAGCTGATGCAACCAAATCGGAAAATCAGGAATCAACGAGAATTAGTCTGTGCACCCCAAGGGAGACACAAGACATGGTGACAGACTTAGAACAAGTTGCCCAACTATCAGAAGCATTACAGGCTCAAGAGAAATCTGAAAAGTCTGCTGATTCATGTGAGAATGCTTTGCCACCTCCTCCTCCCCTCACTGCTTCATCAACAGAGGAATGCTTTGAGAAAGAGAGACTTTCCAGCTTAGAGGGGGAGGTGGCTGAGTGGATCAGTGATGCTGAGATTATGTCAGACCCAGCAGAAGACATTGCGTCCCCTGATAGCCAGAGTAGTCAAGAATGGCAACCTCTTCTCACTGAGCCAGTGAATAGAGAGGTAGATTCATCCTGTGAGAAAGTGAAGGGACATAATGTGACAACAGAGAAGAATGGCATACAGCTGAACCTCTCACCAGATGGTTTTGACAACAGTAAACCTGAAAATAATATGTCAGGGGCTGCAGCTGCTGGAATAACTTTAACTTCTCATCATTCTCCGTCTGACAGAAACAACTCAGATGATGTATATACGGTTTGCTCTCCTCCTTTTGCTGATGAAAGTGAGGAAGAAGAGGAAGTGAGCATGCATATTATGTCTTGTCAGCAGCAATGGACTGCACTAGATATCAGACGCAAGGCTTTCAAACCCTCATATTCTGCTGATATTTCAGTTTCCACTGAACAAGACCGAACCTCAACCCTGGCTGCAGTTCCCTCAGCCAAACAGCAGAAGGAGCTATTGTCCAAGAGACAAAGTGAACTTGCCCCCAGGGGAGCAAACCAGGAAGCTGCACAACAGGTGCTCGGCCAGAGCTTTTCACCTTTGTCTACCGTTGCCATGGAGCTGTCCAATCAGGGCGGGGCAGCTTCTCAAGGCTCTGGTTATGTTGTAGCTGTGAGAAAACCGCACAACAGGGCGGGGGAAAGGACAGAGGCAGAAAGCAAGCAAACAGGTGGAGAGGGAGGACAGAAAGAGAGTGGACTCAAAAGAAACAAGGCGGTTGGGCAGAAACACGGTGGAGGACTGTTGACATTTTTAAAAACAATCCAAACACAAGAGTTAAAGACAAAAAAACACAGCTTTGTATCTTCTAAACACACCAGGATGGAAAGTGACTCCTATGATGATAGCCAGAGTGACAGTGGAGTTTCAGCGGACTTCTCCCCATGCAGCACTTTGGAGGGCAACACCATCTCTACAGGCACTCCAGCAGCTATACCCAAAGAGACTCCCATTGAGAGGGAGATCCGACGGGCTATAGAGCGTGAACACAGCCTGAGAAGGTCTAGAGGTCTTCCAAATCCACCCACTTCGCCAGAGTATGTAGACATCCCTTTAAGGAAAACTGTTCTCTGCCAGCCGATAAATGCTCAGTCTGAGAGGTGTCAAGGTAAAGACAGGCAGTTTGCAGGCAAGAAGATGCAGCATGAGATCCATGAGGAGGCCCAGAGGGAACAGGATCTGGTCAATCTTGGGAAAGTTCCAGGTTTCTATGACAAAGGCACTGTACGCCAAGTCAAGGAGAGGAAACAGCTTTTTGAGGCCTTTCAGAAACCCAAAGACTCAATTTTGACTCTGTCAGCCAGGAGTAAGGCCACGTCCTGGTCCTCTGCCAGTGACATTTCAACCCTGGAGAACGAGGACGACATGTCATCACAGGCATCCACCATAGGAGGCTCATATGAGGAGAGGATTCCCACACAGAGCCCAAACCTAGGAGGGGGTTTCACTTCTTTGACCCCCCGAGGACCAGGCTTCTCTGAGGGGACAGCCTGTCAGGTCATCATCCTAGAGAACAATCTGAGTGTCCCAGCACAGAAGCTCTACCACGTCAAACCAGAGGCAGAGCCCTTTACTGTAGTCGACTCAAGTCCTAACATCTCATCATCCAGGACAGAAGGACATGGTGGGATTAAAGTGAGAGAGCAGGAAAAGGAGGAGGAAGAGGAGGAGGTGACACCCAAGGAGAACCCCTTTTTCAAACTGCGCACCTCAACAAATTTAGTCAAAGTGGAGCAGGACATCCGGGAGGCTCAAGAGAGGGAGAAGGAGCTTCACAGGCAGAGGATCAGTCTGTATGGGGGTACAGAGGGTGCAAAAGGAGGGGGAGGAGGAGGAGAGAGGCCAGTCAGCACAGAAGGAAAGAGTCCCACTTTGTCTTCTTCTTCACTGAGTGGACTGTCTGTTCCTGACTTACCTGGCTCATCATCCAGAGGGGGAACTAGACCCACAGCAGGTTAGTGTAGAGCTGAGTGTTGGTCTAGAGCTAGAAATGAGTGTGTGCAGGGCATGATTGATTCCGCTTGCCCCCACAAGCCCATACTGACAATTTGTTTGTGTGTATGGATGCTTCTGTGTGGGTATGTGTGTAATTTTTATCTGTGGTGAGATGATGAAAACCCCCCAAAACAACCTCGGGAGCACATTATTTCATTTTTTCTCATGGTCAGTGGAAAACCTCGAAACAGCTTTCGAAATAAGTGTTAGCTGTTATGAGCAATAATTTTGCACTGGAGACCATAAGCTGGCCGACAAGAAAATAGAATTCTGTAACTCCACTATAAATAAAGCATCTAGTCTGTCATATTAATTGCAAAAGCTGAGGTAAAGAAAAGACCTGAGTCATATCTCCACACTTTATTGTGTCAGCAGAAAAGGAGTGTGTTGGAAGAGTCCAGTTTTGGGATGAAGCGTTCAAAAAGTGCATACAACTTTTTTAGTTTTATGACGATATAGAGTTAGTGTAGAGACTCATGACAACAAGAGCAAATGTGAAATACAGTGCTGCCAATAAGGCATAATAAGTTATTACGTAATGTGCATTTCTTTCAACTCTTCTGCCATTGTATGCACTGTACTGTATAGCAGTCCGGAGTTGCTCAACTAAATAATATATATAGATATATAGACATATAGATATGTCTATATAGCTATATATATCTATATATATATAGATATAAATATGTGTGTGTTGATAAAGGGTTAGTTCAGTTCATTTGGCAGGGCTGCGGGGGTACATCAGACAACGGACTCCTGTGTGTGTGCGTGCGTGCGTGGGTGCGTGTGTGTGTGTGTGCATGTGTGTATTGTTAGTAGGAAGGGCTGTATGCGGTTGTATATGAATGAAAGGGTCACCAGTCATCTTAGGTTTAACAACTGTGTGACAAACCGATCAGGGTGTGCTACTACAGGACCTGAATGACCATGACTCAGTGTTGGGAAATGAACAATCATGTATTGTTTTGTAGACAATGAGATATGCAACCTTTTTCATATTCCTTTTTTTTTTTTTTTTTCTCTTTCACCAAGTTCATGTTCAATCAAACACATTTATTTTCCCTTAGTTCCCTCTGCATTCCTCTCCTCTTCATGTTCACTCTTAATTTGATTCAAGGAGGCTTTATTGCTCACATTGTGAACAAAATCACATGAACGCCTTGGCCTTATTGCTATCCTGCTCTTGCTCAACCTGCCCGCACACACTTTTTATTCTTTCTCTCTCGCAGCACGCCAGTCAGTTGGCAAGTTCGGCATGTGGCCCCCTGCCCAGGCTGAAAAGGAGAAGATTAACCAGCCAGAGGTGAGTCAGCATTGCCAGTCGTCCTATTGCAATTAAGTTTAAACAATACAATTTTCCTTCTGAAAACACGAGGCCTCATAGTGAAAGTATTTTTTGCTCTATAAAATGAACACACCAACCCCACCTATCTGGCACACTTGGTATAGGACATGAAAATGTAGGCAAATCACCTTCCTAAGTCTCCTTCAAATGCAGTTAAGAGGATATCAGGTTCCTTAATCATAAAGCTTCTTTAACTGAGAGTTCACATGAATTGCAATGTCGCTTTGGGGGTTCAATTAGTCTCTCAGCAGCATGAATATGAATGCATGTTTCAAACTGCACTGCCTGGATTGTAGGTGGGTCCAATGAAGAAATGCTCTTGGGAGGATGTCAGCATCTCTTTTCACCAAATATGGGCCAAAACATCTGATAACATACTGAACACACAGTAAGGAGCTTATCTTTATAGATAATAGAAGAAGTCAAATAGCCCTGAGACAGCGAGGGAGGGAGAGTCTGTAGAGTGTGTTTGTGGGCGGAAGTGTGTGTGTGTGTGTGTGTGTGTGTGTGTGTGTGTGTGTGTGTGTGTGTGTGTGTGTGTGTGTGTGTGTGTGTGTGTGTGTGTGTGTGCAGTCAATAGTGTAGAAAGAGGAAAGTCAATTGACAATCCCACTGATTTCTGTTACCTGCCTTGTGGGTGTTGCATCTCTTTGAAACTGTGGTACCTCTGATTAGAGTTGAGTTGTGCTCCGTGGCTTTAGCTCTTTAATTCAGTTTGGCATTTACTTCAGTTTGACGTCAGCATTAGAAACGTTTTGCTGTCTTTCCTCTCTCTCTCTCTCTCTCTCTCTCTCTCTCTCTCTCTCTCTCTCTCTCTCTCTCTCTCTCTCTCTCTCTCTCTCTCTGTCTCTTTCTTCTTTCCCTCTCTGCTGGTTAGTTATCTGCACTCTGCACAGACCTGGATCCTGATTAAAGTTCAGGAATAAATGGAAGATTGCAGGAGAAATTGGCCTGTTTTTTACTGAGTCATTCCGAACATGGCCTTGGATCACAGTCGCAGTAACCTCCCTTTGACTTACAGAACTAACGATGCTCATCCAAAGAGATGTCCTCTAGAGGAAATATGTACATTCCTCTGTCTCTTTTTGCTCTTTTTTTCTTCCTGTTTTGGCTTATTGGACTTGTCTCCTGCTCCCACACATCTAATGTTTCTGCTCTTTAATTCTGTTTCTTTTTCAACACCCACTTTCACATGCAACGTTCTGTCTCATTTACATTGCAAATTGCAATCACCAATTACTCCTGCTGTCCCGTCCTTTCCCGTCCTTTCACCCAGGTCCTCCAGAGTCCCCGGACCCCCAGACAGAAGACCCCTCTGGTACAACGCTGGGAGTCAGGTCTAGTCAACGGGCACAACATAGAAGACGACTGAGGAGACGTTCACAGGGCGTAACTGAAGGAGGGAGGAAGGTTACCAGAGACCTGTAGTCTTTTGAAGTGGAGGGCTGAAAGACTGTGAGATAAAAAGAAAAGCAGTGTAAGGAAATTGGGAGCAGACTAAAGGAGGGAGCAGTGATGAAGTAGAGGAAAGGGAGAATGTGAAGTGAGAAAGAGGTCAGGGATTGAGGCTACAAAGGGGGTCAGGAGGATTGGGAGCAAGGAAAAGGATTGGCGGTGGACTGAAAACCCTGAAGAGTCCTTCATCGAGGAGGAGAGAAAAAGAAGGAAGAGGGCCACGTTATTAGTGGATAAGCACTTGGCCTGTTTCTGGTGCTGGAAAACTCTGAGACTAATGAATGTAAAAAGGCAAAACAAAATAATAACACTGCACTGGTGAAAAGAAAAAAATTATTAAGAATGGGATTTTCAAACTTTAATGAAGTTCTTAACCATTGGATTTTTTTAATAATAATGAAACGTTATTTCTTGATGAAAATAAATTGAGTGGTACAGTATCTAGCTAGAAAGATTGTGTCATCACCAGTTTTATGCCTCTAATAATGTCTCACACTGAGTTACTAGTTTATTACACCTGTACAATCTAATGCAATCCCATACAACATCCATGCAATAAATCCTATCTTTGTGTAGCTCCGTCTGTTCAATTTTTATTGACATTGTGTTAAAGAGTTATTATCCACAGCACTGTGTCAGCGCTGGAGGAGTCTATATCCTCAATGTTCCACTTCCGGTATTGTTCAGGTGCTGCCGGAAAAAGAGAATTAATTTCAGCAATTATTGTATTTGATCACTTAATTGAGGTGTTCCTTTTGAACTGGTAACTCTGCAGTATATAGGCCAGTGATCTGGATTATTACACAAGTCATAATTCCTGAATAGTTACTTCTTTTGTACATGCATCACTACTGAGAGCTGGATTATAGTGCAATAAGGCACCTTCTTAAAAAAGTGTTGATCTGGATTTCAGAGCTGAATGATGCTACATACTAGCCTGACATCGTCATACTTCCCGACCTTGAATGTCGTGGGCGGGGCTAAGTTCAGCTGGCATCCAGGCTAGCTACATACTGTAATACACATCTAATGCTTAAATAATAGCAGCTCTCTATTGTTTAGATGTGTACCTTTTTTTAAATGATGCAGTAAATTAGTATTTTGGAATGCAACTTGATTCACATAATTAAGGTGTCTCCTTTATTGTCCTTTATTTCTCTTTTTTTCTTCTTTTTTTGTACCTGTCTGAGGCCGACATAATATGACGCTAATATATTCAGCATTATTGTATTCTACTAACTCATACACCACAGCAGCCTAAAATGAAACTAATTAAGGTGGGCTGAAGTCAATAATGGAGCCCTGTCAGTACAGTTTCTCTTTCAGGGCTTGACCCTTTAGCACCAACACTATGTTTGGACCACAACGCAAATGCCACTGATCCTCTGAACAATTTTCTGCTTTATGTTCTATCTTTATTTGGGTCCCTCACACTGTCAGTGGTCAAAGAGAAAATGTGTCACCATGGATACAGCTTTGGAAAAAGATGTAAGCTTTGCTAGAATTAGGCAGCATAAATGCCACCGTGGACCTGTGGAACTGTGTGTGTGTGTGTGTGTGTGTGTGTGTGTGTGTGTGTGTGTGTGTGTGTGTGTGTGTGTGTGTGTGTGTGTGTGCGTGTGCGTGTGTGAGAGAGAGAGAGAGAGAGAGAGAGAGAGAGAGAGAGAGAGAGAGAGAGAGAGAGAGATCAGCAGACCATGCTTTAGTGACCTCCCAATCTCCTATGAATAATTCATCACCTTATTCTGACTGGCCCAGCGACATTGCCAGAACATTATTATTATGGTGGAGCTGCCGCAACGTAAGTGCTTAAAATTATTAATAAGCTTTATTCCTCACTAGGAAACTTCCCTCATATTGCCACATTGCCATGTCTAATGGCAGATTACCTTAGTCTGTCAACATATTTAAAATATGAAAACGAACTACACTCCCTACCAGACCAACAGCTTGGCACCGAGGAGACGATTCGCAAAACACAGTATACTTTCTGTTTTGTTATCTTGGAATAATTTCAGAGTCAAAGATCAAAGATGATTTTTTTTTATGCCCAGACAATCAAACATGCAACTACTTCCCAAGTTTTCTCTCTCTCTCTCTCTCTCTCTCTCTCTCTCTCTCTCTCTCTCTCTCTCTCTATGATATATAATCTGGCTGCTTTTTAGATCTGCTGATGCAAAAATGAACCTGGACACCTGTCTATCACCTGCTCAGCTCCAGGCTCATTTCCATTATATTTCATTATCACCATTTTCCAAAGTACTGCTGGCACAAAATCATCGCAGCAGCATTGTGTGAGACAGTCGGCGTTTAGAGGATTAGCTGCTGCACAAACAGAAATTCCGTCACGGAACGGAAATTTCAAAAAGAGAAAATACTGGCATCAGCATTATTGTCAGAAAAGATAGTATTTCAACTTAGCATGTTTCCTTAATATAAGATCTAAATACTTCTTCTTATACTCCTAGTTATATTTGGGCATGTTGCAAAAAGAGGCTGCCTGTCTCTATGGAGGAAGTTGTGGACCTCCTGAATTACCTCTGTTGCATAGAACCTTCAGCTGTTAAGTCATAAACTCAGTTTATGCTTTTATAATCTGGGGGTATGAGATAAGCAGGGACACAGAATAGGTAATTAAGGTGGCAGGGGATACCATGGTTAAAAGTTTACCCCAAAGATTGTGTGTTTTCCAGAGATGGTGTGTTTCTGTGTGAGAGGTTTTATGGCAGGAAAAAGTCAAGTAGAGATGTGTGTTCAGGCGTTCGGTCAATAAGGTCACGACAAGGAGACGGGGTGTCTGTCAATCCCATTTGGAGGAATGAACAGACAGCTGCCATCCCGGGATGCATGAAGCATCCCCCATGCTGAGGAGGAGGAGGAGGACCAAGCGCCCAAAGGGAATAAAAAGAGAATGTAAACTGTATTTGAATTGAATTGAATTGCTCATTTGACTTGGGAGGTATCGGAAATCTCAGTTAGTGAGCCCACATGTGCCTTATATCTTAAAATACTGTTACTAAAAGTGTTAATTGTAATCTATCGTCTCAGTGATTTTATTTTAAGTCCATTGGTTAAGAGATCTTCCAGTGAATACGCAAAAGAGGATAGTTTATAGTGTAA
Source organism: Sander vitreus (assembly GCF_031162955.1). NCBI lineage: Eukaryota > Metazoa > Chordata > Actinopteri > Perciformes > Percidae > Sander > Sander vitreus. Next base: position 16,939,625 of record NC_135856.1, on the reverse strand, counting down.
AACAACTGGGATCAGAATTTAAAGTGAGAGCCTGTGAGCCTAACGGTGCAGAACAAGACAAATCCTCTTCAACTGTCAACAGACAATAAAAGAAATTCAGAGATTATTCTTTTGATTTCCTCACATATGGGCCTTATGCATATCATAATGCTTCATGTGGGTGTGTGTTGTGTCGCTTTGATGTTCAAGAGAAGGGGGAATAAAATGGCAGAGCTGAGTCATAGAGAATAAACACAAAATTTGATTGTATGGAGAGGAAAAGAGGACCTATTTAATGCTCATTCACTGCAAACACACATCTCCATCTTTATATAGGATTGTGTCTAGTAATATGTTGTTATTTTCTATTATTGAGCCTTAAAAATATATATATATATATTCTTAAAACAAGTGACGAAAACATGGGTTGGGAGAGTATCTGTTCCAAATCAGTCCATTTTTAAACCTTCCTAGAACTCAGATAATAGAAGAAATGGATTTGTTAACAAAATAAAATGGCTCTTAATCAATGAATGGTTCTTAAGTCTTAATATGCATCACCAATGACCAATTTGCCATATACAGTATGCTCTACAGTCAGGTAGAGAAGAGTGCAAAAAAAGGTTATAAGTAGTTGTGCAGCACAACTCTTTATAACCTTATTACACACACTGTTACACTCAACAGCTCACATTTGCTTTTGCCCTTGAAATATCAATTATTTTACAAGGCTGTCTGCTAAATATTACCGAGTGTTCCTGTAAAGCCACTGACAGGAAGGGTCGTCAGCAATCAAAAGGCCTTGAGCTATGGACAAAGACAGCATTTTTTCTTGGTTGTAATTTATTGAAGATAATCACATGACACAATTTGCTATCCGACCTAAATCCTCACTTACTAAATTAATGAAGTGCATTGCAACAGATTAAATTAGAGATTAGATTATGGACCAAAGTCGGCTGCTAAAACTTCCAGTCTTCGGATTCCAGCAAACACCTCCTATGCAGTCTCTGCATACACTCCTTTAGCTATCACATTGGAGACACAGTATGGGGTGGCTTTAAAAGGGTAATTATCATGAGTTATAGGATTGCCAATGTCATTTAATATCAACCTGACTCATAGTTCAGGGTGAGGCTGCCACAAGCCAGTGTGCTGTGGGTGCAAATTAAGGTGCCACTTGAATTCAGCACATCGCTCAAGCCTCTTATCGTTAGTCTGCCTCTTATTCAAACAAATCAGACGAAAGCCATTATCTGAACCTGAATATCTCCACTGTGTGTGCTTGTGCTTGCGTGTGACCGCATAGGAAGAGTAAACTGTGGCTCAGACATGACAAAACCGGTCAGACTTTGCAATCCTTAAATAAATCTGTGTTGTCCTGTCCTCACATGTCATCTTTTTTTTCTGCCTGGACAAATGAATAAATAGATTTCCCCGTGTGCATTTCTGCTACTGATAGAAAGCCCTGTGCTGCTAAAGAGGCCAATAAAATGTAATAAAACTCAGTACTAATATAGAGTTGGCTTCTACTGCTTCCTGAAGTACATTGACAGCCCTTCTTTGCTGAATTATTGTCCTCCATAAAAAAAAAAACACACACACACAAACAGGTGGGTGTTGTCTCTCCCTCCTGAGTCCTTTTTCTTTCTTACTTGTGCACAGTATTGATGTCAGCACATTTACTTACAATGTAGGAATTAAAAACTAATATACTGTAGATATGAGGGCTTAATCATAATGTCCTTAGGTTCGATGCTTCTCCCATCATCATATGGTAAAAAGTAAGCTGCAGCACATATCAGTGGCTGTTGCTTAACTATATAGATACACCTGGATTGCTCAGCTTTATGCACGTCAAAGTCACATTGTTCCACTGAACCTGTTTTGTCAATTATAAAGGAAGGCAACTTGATAAATGACACTCTTTAGGTTGTGCTGTACTGTAGGTGTGTTTTACAAATTATATCTAAGCGGTGCCCTCTGCAGGATATTTAGCAACACTACAGCAGGACAAATTCAGTAAGTGATGTTAGTTGTCTTTTCCTTCACAATCACTACCCACCGTGTCACACAGGTATGCCAGAACGTATTACATTTGTGAGATATATTATTATGTCCTGGCCCGGCCCCAGATTATATTTCTGAATGACTCTGCACTTATCAACCTGCACACAGTCTGAGGTCCTCAGGCAGGAACTTGTTTGCTGCTTCTATCTTCTTCTTTTTTTATCACCTTGTTTATTTAGGGTAATTTATTTTAATAAATACACATTCATTGTATTAATGTGTGTATGTAGGTTGGTATATGTACTAATCTGTAACATGTATACATATTCTCACATTTTTTCTTGTAAAGCACTTTGAAATTTCTGGTTTTGATACAGTAAGTGCTACATCAATAATAAACAAGTTTAATATTATCACCATTACTATGTAACTGCAAATAAAAATAATGTTTAAAGCTCCGTATATAGTATAGTACTATGTAGTATATAGCACTACAAAATAAATTGTATAGTTAAGCCTAAAGACTATACAGATAGATACAAAACAATCCATTAAGTAGCTAGTACTACATTCTGTGACGTCTGGTCAAAGTACTTCTGCTGATGAAGTTCCTGCAATAAGGTGGAAAGCTCCGAAGCAACTACTAAAAGGACCTTGCAGTGAGATTGTTTTGGCATTTGCTTTTTTCTTAAGGTCAAGAATAAACAAGTTATTAACAAAACAGATACAAACTTAATAATAATAAAATCTGTATTTGGATTCACTGGCTCAGTAACATGTAAGATCAAACAAACATCATATCCTGTCAATTTTACTGCCACACATGAAATAGGAACTGAGGAAATAGCCCTTCCTGTCCCGCTGTGTAACGCCAACTGATGCTACATTGATAAACTACTCAAATAAAGTATAAACACAGAGAGAGAGAGGGAGAGAGAGAGCAAAAACAAACATTTCTAATGGATTGGAGGGATCGGGGTTGTGAATGTGGAAAGCGAGTTCCATAAAGGAGATCTGGAGCCTGTCTCTGTAGTTGTGTCCACACTGGCCCATTCCTGCAACATACACAAACACACAAGCTGTTAAAGATCTCAGTGTAGGGTCATTTTCTGTGACATACTCATACACATTCTGCTGTTTCCTTTTGTTCTAATTCAATCATCACTTTCTCACTCTGTCAAATGACCTATATTCACATTTCATAACAGACCAATTATGTTTCTGCCCGTGTTCCTAGATCCAATCAGTCTTTGGATACTGCTCTTTAAATATCATCGCAATTCTGTCTTTTACACCTCCGCATCACCACCATGCCATGCCATTCCCTCCAGTATGTCCATGTTCCATCACACACATAAAGGCTTCACTCTACAGCATCCAGCCTCCAGAGAGATCCTGCCTATCACCCATCTTCATATGGGCCTATGCTTAATGAAGATGCTTCACATCGATGGAGTCTTATCGCCAAAGTCTTTCTCTGTTGCAAACCTCAATAAATATTGTTATACACTTTCAATTGATCTCTAAGTTCAAAATCTTCAAATTACTTTGCTGTGCAGCGACAGCATGTAACAAAACAAGACATAATTGATAAAATACCCCCAAAACACCTGCCTTTCTTGATCAAATTACTGCTCTAAAGTAAAATGTAAGACAAAGACACTCCAGATCACTGCTAAGAATGAAACACGTCTGATATTAAATATTCAGTTCAGATGTTTCATGATAGCAAGTATCAGCTGGCGATGACAGCATTCCGTCCTCTTAAGATGGTTGCTCAGTAACAGTGTGCAGAGAGAGAGAGAGAGCCTTCAGTCTAATGACTGAGTCTGATACTGAGATGAATGAGTCCTTCATAGAGCTAATTTATCAACGCGATAATATATGTGTAGGTTGACAGTGTATTTGGTGATTGGCAGTGTGTGCTTACATGTGTTTGTATGTGTGTGTGTGTGTGTGTGTGTGTGTGTGTGTGTGTGTGTGTGTGTGCGTGTTTCTGTGTGTGTCTGTGTGTGTCTGTGTGTATCTGTGTGTGTCTGTTTACAGCAAAAGGATCAGGGAAGTTTACAGTTGTTTGTTAAATTAAATCTACAGGAGGAACATGCTGTAGACCGCAGAAATACCAGAAATACCTAAAGAAGAGAATCGGACTAATGTCAGAAAACTGCACATGATCGGCCTTATTTTAGGTTAAAATGAATATTATTGCTATTGCAAAGCTTAACATGCTTAAAGGATAAGTCTGGTCATATTCTATGTTTTTGTTATTGTCAACAAATCCCATCAAAAGACCAAAGATTATATATATATGATATTAGATTTACATCTCCAGTAGGAACCAATGGGCTTGAGGCTGAGTGCCACAGACTAGAGCTGAAGATCTTTGCCCGAACTTGATGGGTTCGGTCGGGTTCTGTCTTAATTTCTCTCATTTTACACGGGCTGGGGCCGGGCTCGGGCTTGTGCTCCGGGTTGCTCGGTAAATGAGCGGTCAGGTGATGCGTTTCGATTAGCGTGAAAATGGATGCTGAGGAGGAGAAACGGAGGCTGGCCTCTGGAGGACTTATTTTATTTCTTTGTTCCAACTTCTACGTTAGTCATGAATAAATGATGTTTGAATAATGTCGGGCTGTAAACGGGTTTGGGCTTTTAAAAAGCTGTCAATCAAAATGTCCTTGTCGGGCTTGGGCCGAATTCTGTCGGGCTCGGGCCTTGTCGGGCCAAACTTTTAAGGCCTGATTACAGTTCTACCACAGACACTCTGGGAAAGTCAGAAAGTAAAGAGAGACGGACTATTGGTTGATTCATGGGATGAACAATAACAATAACAAAAAGCCAGCCAGCCTCATTCTTTAATTCAAAGTGTTGTAATAGGAGGTACAAAGGTAAAAGGAAGCTATTGCCACATCATAGTTTATAAATCACCAAATAATATTTATTAGAAATTGGAGATTCAGATGATTCATAACTACCTGAGACGGGAACCTTGTACGCCTGAGTGTAAGATCTGCAAAACACAGAAGAAGAAAAACAAGCAAGCACAATATCAAGCAGTGGTTTGTATCAGTATATCTCTTTACTTCCATGAAATATACTGCAGAACTAAAATTGCCTTGTAGAAACTAAAGGAATTTGAATGCAGATAATTAACAAGTCATAAATATGACTGTAAACTCACCAACAACATGGTCCTTAGCATGAACTTGAGCCCAGAACTGGGCTTCCTGTCTGAAACAGTTCAACACAGCAACATGTTTTACCACAATACCAATTATGCAATGCACTAATGCATTTTATGTACCAAGTTATATGGAAATCAACATGATAACCCCAGATCGGAGCTGTGTAAAGGCAAGCCATAATGTGTAATGGATATTCTTATTGTGAGAGAGGGATCAATAAAGTGCAGCAACTTTTCTCTGCTGGCCATTATACATTTTTAAACTATATAATATTTGTGCAATCTCTAAGCAATTTTAGGGTATATGTTTTAGTGATACCTTTGTTTAAAACAGTTTGTTATGTTGCCAACTTGAGAAAAATATTTGCAGTTGCTTATGTGTCACGGCTGTCTCGCTTGTTTGTGGTAACTTTAAGAAGACAAAATTATTCTGGATAGACAAACAGGGATTTAATGAGCACTGAAAAGACAATACCTTTTCTTCTTTTCCTCAGCCGCTGCTTTAACTTTAAGGGATTGTGAAAAGAGAAGAAATAGAGGAAATAATAAGTTTCACAATGGAAGACAATCACGGCTGCATGAACGTATCATGTGAGAAAGCAGAGATTCATGTGTAAAATACCTTTCCTGTGTGCCACCACAAGCACGAGTGCCACTGAGCAGATGAACAATACCACAGCAGAGAAAGAGCCCAGTACGAGAGGCCAGTCCACACCGGACAAATCTGCAGACATTTGTTTATTTGTTTACATCTCATTGGCATTAATGTGAGATATATAAATATTTGTATTCATGGTCACTGGAGTCATTTCTTTTGTCTTTTACTCCCTGCCACTCAAAATGTGTACTATAAAACTACGTATGAAATAATGACACATTATTGCAGGTCTACCTGTTGTTGATGGAGGAGGAATTCCTGAAAGAAGAGAAAAAAAACAGTCACATTTTGTGTAAAATTATATATCTAATAAAAACACACAAATATAGTACAACTGTAAATCTGCACCTCTGGTTACAGCCAATGAAAGGCTGCGCTCAGAGCTGCTCCATTTCCCTCCCAGGAGGACATCGTACTGGCACTGGTAAAAAGCCACTGGAGTGTCCTGAACAGGCAGTGGGAAGGTGGCCTGATGGTCGAGCAAGGTGGCACGGTGAGTGGCAATAGGAAGTTCAATATCAGCCATGTAGAGGGAGAACACAGCACCGGGGTAAGCAGCAGAGCCTGTGCAGAACAAATGCCACACGTCCGTCTGCTGCTGGACGACAAGGGTGGGAACTGGCAACGCATCTAGCAACAGACAAAATCAGAGGAAACATTAGTCCGATTGGTGCTGACATGTGTCTTATAACCTCACTAGGTTTTACACTGTAGGCTATATATATATATATATAAAAAAAATCATGTTTCTAGATTGGATAAATAAGGTGTTATAGTTACAAGTTAAATCATGAATCGATAAATTGATTAGTCATTGAAGAGGAAATTAATCTGCAACAATTCTGAAAATCAATCAATCCTTAAAGTGATCTTTAGGCAGATAACTCACCAGTTCCAGCTTATCAAATGTGAATATTTGCTTTTGTTTTATACTATAGTAAACTAATCATTTTAGGGGTTTTGGACTGACAAAACGAGCAATTGAAATATGTCAAGTTGGACTCAGTGATTGGGATGGTGGGCATTTTTTGCTGTTGATTGACATTTAAAAAACATAATATATTGATTAAAAAAACACATAGTGAATATAATTACTAGCTGGATCCCTAGTTAAAACAGTTTCCAATTTTAATGAGCACTAAAACATTTGCCATTCAATGCAACATTCATCTCTTTTGCAAATGTTATTCATATAGTAATTAATTCAAATAACCAGAATATTATTCAGAATGCATCATAATAATAGTTACAATATCTAATTCCTAAACACAAAACAGAAAAAACAACATCCCATAACAATAAAATAACTTGAAAAAAGTATATGATTGATTGAAGAAAAGCCACTTAATGTAAAGGAAGTTTGTAAATGTTAGTCTTCAGTAAAGATTTAAAGGAAGTCAATGGAGTAACAAGGTAAACAACACAGAGGCTGTTCCAGAGCTTGCAGGCCCTAGGAGCAAAACGTTGTGTGACACCCTCACCTGTAATAGTGATTTGAACCATGTTACTGACAGTTGAATTGACCAATCCCCTTTTTTTGGTGATCTGGTAAAGGCAGGTGTACTCGCCCTCCTCTCCTCCCCTAACTGGCCCCACAGTGAAGACTCCTGGTTGGGGTTCAGGGTTTGATACCTGACTAGCCTGAGGCTGGAAGATAACAGATGTTGCCCCTGTTTGCACAGCAGCCCTCAGCAAAAGGAAGGCCACTGGTTTGTTGTTAATGACAGACTGGGACTGAAACTGGTTCAGAAGAGGGACTGAGCAGCTGAAGGATAGCATCTCCCCACGTTTTAGCACACCAGTAGAGGGATTCACAGACAAGACTGGAGGAGGGAAAGAGGGCATGGAGCGAGTAGGGACAGCATCTGGAAAGTACAGAAAGGGAGATGATAAAGAAACAATTATCTCTATGTTTTTGCGGCCTTATTACTTTTACATATTTGTTCCTCCGCACAAAACCCATGTAAACCCCAATGCTAACAACCTTTGTTGGTCACTGTTGCTAGCCAAATTTGTCTGTCACCGTCAACAGTAGAAGCCAGTACACATTGTGTTTGATGCTTTTGTGTGTATGTGTGTGTGGGTGTGTAGTTTCTATATGAAGTGCAGGATGTAACTACCACTCCACACACCCACAGAGCGGAGGACAATAAGAGACCGCAGAGAGCACCTGCATGCAGCAGTGTGTTTTGGAGGTTGGAAAGGAGCGGATGGGAGTGTTTATTATTTTATACCACATGTAGAATCACTACTGGGTGCAGAGTGAACAGATCAACTCTACAAACTCTTTTGTTTCTCTTCTAACGAGATGTGGAGCTACAGCCCATAGACCACATCACACTCTGCTTTGTTCTCTATACGAGACCTGTCTGAGTAAAAGCTTCCATCGAGAAACTGAGGGTCAAATCAGATTTTTAAATCAGTCACAGGCACAATTTCTATAAAGATATGCATTTAAAAAAAAACATAGACACACCTCTTGTGTGCTCCAGCTGCAAATATGGACTGAAAACACTGTAATGACCATCCTGGTCCTTGTACAGACAGCAGAAGAGTTGGACTGAATCCCCTTCTTTTACCCTCACAGTGAACTGAACCTCCTCAGCAGCAGACTGCAGCGCCTGAGAGTCCACCTCAATGAACGAAGAGAAACACAGAGAAGAATAAAATCACAGGAGCCCAGTGATAAAACAAAACACATCAGAAAAAAAAAATATATCCTTAAAAAAAAGTACCTTCTCTCTAGTTCGGTACAACATGAAATGAACCCCTCGGTGGCCTTCTGGGGCCCGGCAGACCAGAACCACTGCGCTCTTTGACCTCAAATAAATGTCAAGTTTAGGTGCAGGAAGAGGAGGAGAGGAAGTGGAAGCTGAAAGCCTTCCTAGACAGGAGAGAGAAAGGTATAACATCAGATCAAGTTGACAAATTCCTTTTGAGGTGGAGCAACAGTACAGCTGTGCAGCAGGCATGTAGAAACACTGCTGTTATTGCTACATGTGGTGACGCTCGCTTTGTACCAAACCGATGTTTGCAGCTAATCAGAAAATTACAATGTGACATGAAACTCAAAATGGAAATATTGCCTGTAACTTCAATATTTAGTAAATTTACAACAGACATAATTGTTTGTTTGTGTTAATGATTATATATGTAATGGCAATTGTTTACTTCTTCTTTAACCCCCCAAAAAATCAGTGAATAGATATTTCTAGTGGAAATGTAGTGTATTTTTTAGCTGTAAGACAAAACAAAAGAAATAACAATAAGAATAATGTATTTAGAAACACCTCTAGTATGTATGATACTTACCCCAAAGTTGTAGAGAAGTGAATAACAGAGTGTACATCCAGAGTGATTGTCCACCACTAACAACCTGCATCTTTGACACAAGAAGAAGACTGAATATAGTATGAAAGCACCTATAACCATAGGCTGCTCTCTCTCTCTCTCTCTCCCTCGCTCCCTCCCTCTCTCTCTCTCTCTCTCTCTCTCGCTCTCATCTGTTTTCTTAATACGCATCACATCCTCTTAAAGACAGAACGATTGGGGGAAGTTGAACCAGTAAACACACTTCCTTTTTTGGAGTCCACTGGTTGGGTGTGTGATGAGAATAAATAGCAGGCCTGTGTCTCAGTAACCCACATGTAAAAAATAATTTACTCAATTATTGGGAACACCACCTAAATTAAGATACCAATATATTATTTCCATGGCCTAGACAAGTTCAATCAACATTTGTGAACATGAGCTATAAAGTCTGGCGCTGCTCCATACACAATGATTAGGAGACTTTGTGGACCCACAGAATGTTTGTTTTCTTTTTATATTCCCAAATTAGCTTTATTCTATTGTAGTGCTCTCAGTTCTGAAACAGAAAATGTTCCCATATACTCAGAAAATTCCCCTGGGTGCTCTCAGTGTCATCTATAACATCTTTCCCGATTCATCATCCCTATTGTCTATGGAGCAGTTCCACACTTTATACCTGATGACTTCAAATCTGAGTTTTAGCACTCTACTTTTTGGATTTGGGAGAGATTTGTTCATGTCAAATATTTTTGGACTGTATAGGAATAACATATACTGTATGAATTTTGAAAATGTGCGTAGGTCCTCTTTAAGTGCAATTTTGAGGTACTACTTGACTAGTATTTCCATTTTTCATTATTCTACTCCTCAGCCAATATTTAGTACTTTTTACTAAACTACATTTATTTGACAACACAAGTTACTTTGCAGATTCACATTATTAATACAAAATATAAATCAACTAATAAATTATGTTGTATTATTATAAGCCAGGAATATGTAAAGTAGTTGAAATTAGTCTCACTTTGCAGCTGCAACATTAGTGAGATACATCTTTCTCACTAATGTTGCAGCTGCAAGGTGGGGCTAATTGTCAGGTTAGTGTATTATGTTAAAATGAAAATGTCATATTATGCAGATAAGATTTCATTTTCTGATAGATTACATTATTAAAGAAATAGTGTCATTAAATATTGTCATGATGATTACATCACTGCCTTTTTGTTTATTCATTGATAAAAATCTTAATACATTTTAGATGTTACAGCTGTTATGTTATTTTTTTGTTACTTAATACTGTATACTGTCATAGATTAAATGCAGAGTAGCCTACAACATGTTCAGCAAACTTGCCTTTTGTTTCGCGAAAAGGAAGTAGACTTAAAAGTGTTGGAAGGGTTTGAGTCAGCTGCATGTGCAAAGGATGGGAAAAAACGAGAAATTGCATAATAGAGACCAAGAATTTAGTCATTAAATGATGAACAAGATGTTTATAAACTATATAAACAACTCCAAACTTGAATCTCTGTGAGGCAGAAGTAGTTTAGTTTGCATAACAGAGGGACTAGAACTCAAGCCTTGAGGAGAATTAAAGTGTGCATTATAAATCTAATTCATCTCAAGGTGGTAAATATTCTATAAAAAGGATATTAAATCACATCAGTCATGGAACATTACTCTGGCAACTTCCACTATAGCACCCGGCAAAATAAAGAGTCATATTTCATAATGAATTCATCAACTCGTTCATCTACTCGTGTTTTATTGACAGTGAAGTCAGTTTTACTGCGGAGGAGTTATAAATTTAATCGCAAATGCAGATCCTTAAGGATGGCCTGCCTATCACTTTTTATATAAGAGCTTCCTCTTATAAAGAGTGATCAGGTGCAGCAACATTTTAAAACCTGTAAAACACAAAGTCACGTTATCTTGCTTTTAAGGAAACTGGGTTTAACAGGACAACTTTAAAACACTTTTTCTTTGTAGAATCTCTTCTAAAGATTCATATTTTGTGTCTCATTCCCACCCAATATACATATAAAATATGTACAGTGAAGGATACACAATGACGCATGTCAAATACAGAAGAGAATAACTAGTGGCTACTGGTGAGCTGGTGGTATATTTTTGAAGAATATGAGTTATGTTATATTGAGAATAGCATTGTTCTTTGAAATTCCCCACTGAATCATTTTCTAAATAAAACACAAATCCCCCCCTCCATTTTTACCAAGACATTGGTTTCTTTCCTTCATGTACTGTAGGCTAATACATGGCAGAGTAGACATTACAAGACATACTGGTGCCCAAAAACACACAATTGTTTTAAATGCAACTCTGGGTACTGTAAACTGAATAACACATACACTGTTAGACTTTTTAGTGTCAATATGCGGTTATGGTACTGTAATGGAGTAGTTACAGTAACAGTGAGTTACTGTAACTACTCCATTACAGTACCATAACTGTACATGTTTTTTACACAGGGCTTAAAGTGAAAAACAATCCTGAGCCTGAAACATTTTTTTGAACAGGGAGGGGGCGAGGTTGCCAGGGGTGTCAGTGTATTATTTCAATATGCACTCATTAAAGTTAATTTGACTGGCAAAACAGTTAAAGTCCTTCTTACATTACACAATAATAAAAGTCATAATTTTTAAGAACTAAAAAGTTTTGGATCAATTTTTACTTCTTCCAACCATATGTTAAATTAAGAGTCAATGTACATTTATATATTGCAATAATATCATAATCCTACAATGAATCATTGTGAAAACAAAACTTTCTAGATGTTGTGTTGTTACTTTGGCCAGGTCATTAGCAAATTAGTACCCAGGTAACAATTTTTGGTTGCGGGAACGTTCCCTGAAGGTTAGTTTTTGGTTCCCATGGAAAGTTTTCCTGGCGTTTAGGGAACTTAGTTTTTGGTTACATCGACCGTTCTCAGAACATTCGCCTAACGTTGTAACCTTTAGAGAACGTTCCCCTAACATTGCAACCTTTATGGAACTTTCCCCTATCGTTGTAACCTTTATGGAACGCTCCCCTATCGTAACCTTGATCGAACCTTTAGGGAATGTTCCCCTAACGTTCTTTTTTACATTCCCTAACCTTTAAAAAACTTGAACAATCATGGTACCAAAAAATAAAAAAATATATATAAGAATCACAATCAGTTTTATTGGCCATATAGACACATACTGTACAATAGAAACAACATACTAATAGGCACATTAACACAATATACAAAAAATACAACTATACAAATAAGACATAATATCAATACCAGTACACATGGAGTGGGATGTAGAGTTCAAAATAATAGTGCAAATGTAGTGTGCAAGATGCATATTGGAATGATAAAGTATGTAATGTGTAGGTGAATGGCCAAAGAGGGGATGGGCCCACTTATCAGCAGTTCAGGAGAGTGATGGCAGTGGGAAAGAAGCTGTTCTTGTGTCTGGTTGTTTTTGTGTGCAGGGATCTGTAGCGCCTGCCAGAGGGGAGGCAGGAGGATAGCAGCACTGTAGAAGATGGCCAATAGCTCTTGTGGTAGGCCATGCTTCCGCAGTTGCCGTAGGAAGTACATCCTCTGCTGAGCCTTTTAAGGATGAGTTTGAGTTTTTTTCTGGGAGGCCGCTAGAGTAGAAGTCAAAATGAAGCAAAGTTACAAATTAAAACCTCTTATCAGCCAAGCTAAGCATAATACTGATGTGAACAATAAAATAACTTTTGTCAGACAGATTGTCAGGTCCTGGAAGGCCTTCTTTGTCTTTCTGTAAAACATATAGAAATACAAATTATACATGTAGAACAAAGTAGAGAGCTTGTACAATCTCATTTTGTAAGAGAAGTCAGTTCAGTTATAATATTTGAATTTATGCAATTATATAGTGTTAATCTTAGGGCAGGACTATGGCCACTTAATTACCATTTTGTTCCTCCTCTCCTGTTGACTGAGACTCCTGTTGAACTCAAGCAGCTCGGTGACTGCTGAGCAGGGCGACAGCAACATGTCATCAACTGGAGCAGAGGGAGGTGACTGGGAGCTCCTTAAGAGCATGAGCAGCTCATCCAGCTTCTCCTCAAATGCATCCATCCGCTGTGCCATGCGGGTAATTGTTGTCCTTATGGCTATGGAAAAATTAATGGTTTTAGTTGTAATACATTATATACTTGCATATGTAAACAACTTGAGTCTTCTTACCTCTCATTTCCGTCTCCTGTGTGATGAGTTCTGCTGTTTACAACAACAAAAGTTAAGTTGCTCTCAAGTTCCTTGTCATGGAATTGTATTGGAAATGGAAAAATTAAAGCCACAGTACCTTCAACCGGGTCCCAAGATGAAGTGGCAGGCCGAGCTTGCGTTACAATAGACCCATCCAGCATTGGGCGACCGGCTGGTTTCCTGTGTGGTGTTGACTCATCTAAAAAGAAAGATATGAATATTGGTCAGTTCATTTATGGCAGGTTTCTTGCACATGCCATTGCAAAAGATTAACCTATGCTGTTACATTAGACATCGCTAAAAAAAAATTGACATGCAAGTGGTGGAGGCAGTGATGTCTGCTGACCTGAAAAAAGGCAGGAAGAGACAAACACATCAGAACAGTCACATGATATGCACCAGGTTGAGTGTCAGTAGTTCCATGGTAGGAAATATGACTCTGGTTTCTTAAATGCATGCATAAATGTTAACTTACGGACAGGACTTCCGGATACACGGTCCGTCCTGGAATGCTTTCTTGCTTGTGGAACGGATTCATCTGAAATAAAAGACCATACAATTTGTATTGATTGCAAAAAGAATATTTGAATGTATACAGTCAGTGTAAACATTGTATGTGACAGGATTTCTCAGGATTGTCAGGAATCCTGCTTCCTAGGTTCACTTTCTGCCTCAGTTTCTGTTTTCACCTGTGAGTCTGTGTTTTTCTGAGTTCCTGAACGCATCCTGTCTAGTTGCCTGGCGACGAAGCAAGGCGAGAGAATCTGCAATCACACTCACCTGTATCTCATCTGCAATCTGCACACCTGGTCCTGATCATCACCTCTCCACCATTTAAGCCGTGAACTGACATCCATTCCCTGCCGGATCGTTATCCTCACCAGTATGTTTGCTAGAGTGCCAGTTAGTAAGTTTGAGAAGTTTGTTCTGCTCTTTTGTGACGTTTTACCGTTGCTAATCTGCCTGTTCCTCTTTCTTTAGTTTTGGGACCTGGAAGATTCTCTCCATCACCATCTGGTCGTCTGCATCACCTTTATTACTGAGTCTGCACTAATCCGTCAGCCGACTCAATTCCACCCACTGCCTCACCAGCTGGATTCCCCTGCTTCCACGTACCAAAACCAAATAAATAAATACTTACCTTTTTACCACTCTACTTGTCTGCTTTTGGGTTCCTGTCCTAGTGAAGCGTGACATGAAATTCATTGCCTGGTGGCTCAGCAAGTGATGAGGGACCATGTGCTCCTGTGGGCCACGGGGTCAGATCTTCATGTCCAGCTTTCTTCTTCCTCCTGTCTCTCTCAGTTTTCCGGTCACTGGTTGTTGTTCTACATATGAAATGATGAAAATTAATATTTTTAAGTGCATGCATGGGGTTATAAAACACAATTACAACAAGATACAAAAAAATGCACCATGCATTAGTATGCAGGGAACCAGTATAATGTAGGTAACTCTTATATTGTTAGAATAACACAGAATGTTATGTGATGCATTACAAGTTAATCACGTAATAGATAGCTAACAACACTTTTGTCAAGAAAAACTTAAAGCCATTATAAAGAGTCCTTAAATCACTTGTTTAACGATCGGGAAATAATTACATTTTACTTTTCTTTTCCCCCATAAACCATGGTAGCTATACACTAAACTCCAAACACCATATTCTTTGAGTTACACAATCTTTTGCTGTGGTTAATAAACTAAAAAAGGAAGAATTCAATGAAATATCACATTACAGAATGCTATAATACTTCTGTAACGTTGGGCACTGAGGCTAATTTTTGCTGGACATCTTGATGGTTTTAAGTGGCCAAACTCTGAAGCAGAGAGGAAAAAAATGATATCCACAAATGCTCCACATTAACGTTACTTAAAGACGTCTTCCCTGTCACCCGACATAACTTTTACAGTGGGTGTTTTTTTTAAAGATGTAATGTTAACATTAGATGCTATTAAAACTAGATGGGCATCTGTAGAGGTAACGGTTTAATGTTAACTTTACCTCCACTAATGTTAGGATAATATAAACGCGGTACGTTTTGCTTAATCATGCTAAAACACTGACAAACCAACCCACAGACTCAACATTAGCATTAAGCGGAGGTAATGGCCAAAATGCGGCAACAGCAAGCTAAAAAGATAGCAGTTACTGAGCTTAAACTTCCAGAATATGGGTTACATTTGAATTCAGACAAAGATAATGGTGGTCTGACAGGTGAAAAAGATGTCCCGAACAGCGCGTGTAAAACGAGTTGTATTAGCTTACCGAACGTCGTCATTATAGCTACCATGGAGAAAATGAAACTAGTCAACAGTTTGCTCTTGCCTAGCTATGACGCAGGTCGGTAAACTAAACCTAACGTCGCTGCTTGCGAAGGCTTGTGAGCAGAGATTTTAATGTCACGGAATTAGCAAAGACTGGTCTTACCTTAACGCTGCTCCAGCTCTCTTCGAGACCAAACCGGGCGGTACTCCTTTGTCTCTTCCCGGTACTCCTTTCAACGCCTTTGAAGTATCTACGCGCTACTCTTTTGAAGTTGTGAGGTCAGAGTTCAAATCTGGCGGTCAAGCATGTATATCCGTAATGCCTTTCTTGTTTCGCTCAATAAATGATTTCCACTGCTGAAAAACATGTCACATTTTTTAATTACCTTCACTGCTAAAAGCATAACAAATAGTGATATTTTATTTTTCCATTTCATTTCTATGCTTCTATAACATTAACTAACAATTGTATTTAAGTAGGTCTTATTCAACTACAGTAGCGCTACTGCTGTTGTTTTACAGCAGACTACTGCAAATTGAAAATATACAGTAAATCACTGTAAATTAAATGTTATTACCCATAATGCAATGCATATTACAGTAATGAACTGGAAAAGAAAATTATGGTATTTTACTGGGCATTTTGTGGTAACTGTAGAAATTACAGCTAAGTCTAACAGTGTACATCACCATCATCTTTAAAATCCACCAGGAGACAATCTTCAGCTTCAAGACCAGAAATACAACACTGCTTATTTACAAAGCAAGTTGTGGGTTAAATCTCAGTATAATGATTCTTATTATTAGCAGTACAATACAAAATAGTGAGACTTTTGTTTTGTTTTCCCAGACAGTAGCGATTTTACATCTGGTCCTTGCATGTGATCAAGGAACAGCTACTTTCTATCCCACTAACTTATTAATAACATCCGCCTTCCATCCTGCGTGTGAAGCTGTCTCTGATAAGATGCTAAAATGAAAGTGTATTGAGAACTACAGCCATATGCACAAATAGCGAAATTATTCCACTAGAAACGTTTAAGAACCTTTGCTCTGTAAACCACACGCCTATTCATGTAAACCAAAGAAATGTTAACTGGCATTCACACATGAAACCCAGTCACATGCAGCTGATACCATGAAATTTGGTACAGATACCCACGGTGCCCTGATGATGAATCCTAATGATTTTGGTGATTCCCTGACCTTTCCTCTAGTGCAGGGGTCTTCAACGTTTTTTAAACCAAGGACCCCTTAACTACTACATATATTGTATAAAATGAAGTTGCATATTAAACTGGGCCTACAATAACATGTAGGGCGGCCTAAAGCCTTTATACATAGCCTTTTTTGCATAGAATACCAAGCTATTAAAATAGCCTAATAATTGTTGGCATGATTTTATAAATCATGTTTTTATGTTAAAACATACATGTGGCACAGTGGATAAATACATAAATTAACTATCTGTTGATGGCTATCTTAGTGACTTACCTTACGCCAGTAAGCCTATCATCAGTGGGGATTTATATTTGCTAATAATAGGACTTTCTAATTTTTGAAAAATTAACAATAATTTGGTAGCCCTACTGCATTGACTCTGAAGACCCCCTAGTCCCGGACCCCCAGTTGAAGATCCCTGCTCTAGTGCCACCACCAGATAATCAAAGTTTAATTTTTTCCTATGAAATATCTACTTGATGGAGAGGCACTACATTTTAATTTTGTACAGACGTTCATGGCACCCAGACAATACAATATTCTAATGGCTTTGGTGGACTTTGGGTCTGACAAATACTCACACTGACTGACAAATGTCTTTACAAATACTGGATGGACTGCATGAAATGTGTGACACATTGATGTCCCCGTAGAAGTTTTAACTGCATTGGTGTTACCCTGACTTTCCCTCTAGCAATACCAACAGGTCAAAAAAGGTTTGTCCAATTCTTTGGCTCATGCAAACCTGCAAAAAAAAAGGACATTCCCATTAGTTTCAGTACTTTGTGTTAATGCTAATTATCTAATGTTAGCATGCTAACACGCAAGATAATGATTGAACATTATTCCTACTTACGTAAAGTCAACATGTTAGCGTTTTCATTTTTATTGCTAACATTAGCATTTTGCTAGCTTAGCTGTAGGTCTTATGTGGGTGAGTCTATCAGGGCCTCAGTTTTAAATCACACACCACTTTTTACACTTCAAAGAAGAAAAGGTCTGTTAGAGTAACTGACCTTTTCTTGTGATTTGTTTATTGTGCTAAGGTTTGTTGTAACAGCATGCATGGTAAGCTATAGTTTAATATACTCTCTACTAACAACACTGGTTGCTATGGCAGTTAGCTGTTCTACACTACAGTGAAGCTGAAAAAGTGATGACAAACTGACGGTGAGGGATTAGTGGACTTCTATAACGTTACTTTACTGATAATGGAATACATTGCTGTGCTTCCGGTTTGTGACTTGTCCTCTGTCTATCAGCATCAGCATCACGCCTCCTCTCGCGCTCAGCAGCAGCATCCACGAGCTCTTGTGTCACATGCGCACAGCCCGAGCGATTTCCAAACAACATGGTGTTTTTGTGGTTCACGTCGGGCTAAAACACAATAAAGAAATGGATATAGACTTTTTTCCTGAGCCGGGACGTCTGTTGACATTTGTGAGGAAACTCAAAGAGGTGTTTGACGTGTGTGACGAAGACTCAGACGGGTTTATCCGCCCTGAACACTTTGTGCAGTTGGGTTCCCAGTTTGGACAAGCAGAACAGGTGAGCACACGTGTCTTGGACCTTCAGTAACTGTCAGCCACTTCAGTAGGATACTGCGGTCACGCCATCTGTGCTTCGGAGAAGCGCGGTCACGCCATCTACGCTTAAAAATATATTGCGCGTCTACACGGGGTTGCGTGGCAACCGAATAACGCTTGCATTTGCCACACGCCCTGATTACTTTATAGGCTAGCCTACTGTATGAAGAAGCTTACGCGAAGTTCAATTTTTGTAAATGGACACACGAGAGGTTAATTGGGAAGAGCTCAGCTGGACCTGTGTAGCAAAACAGCCAGATGCTCCTTTACCTCTCTGACCTAAAAGTTGGACGCTCTGGTGGAAATATGCAATTCACTTTTAACATTTTTCTAACAATGGCAGGTGTAGAATATTAGAGACGTTACATTTGTTAACTAACGTGGAAAGTCAGGTAAAAAACATCCCTTCGATTTGACAAAATCCAGTAATAAAAGGAGATGAAGCCGACATATAAACCAGAGGAGCAAGAAAATGATGGCATTTGAACAAATTGAGATGTGAATAGTGCAAACTGACCCAGCTAAGTAGCCTAAAACGAGAAGTAGATCTATGGTCCGATAGTTAATGGGCAAAATCAGTGCACTGTATGTTGACCAATTGGTAACAAGAAATTGCAGTAAGGAAATGACAAAGGTTTTAACTCATCAATAATGTGACACTGTTACATGTATTGGTCCAGCAGAGAGCACTGACAAGTTTCAAAAGTCCCAATTCGTAGGCATACTTATCTTAGAATTAAATGAAACATGTAAAGGTCAACAAAAAAGGCAGTTGGACTGATCAGTCTCCCCGAGTTGGTCAAAAAAGTGCCTCGGAAAACACCAAAGCGACGAGACGTAATACGTCTCCATAACAGCAAGCCGCGCTAATCTGTATTGTCGCCCAAAAAATGAAAACCGGCAGCTGATTGGACGAATGCCTCAGGTGGGTCTGGCTGCTGCTTCCGGATTTGGGATTTTTCAACTGGCCATTAATGGCAACTCATTCAGAATACGATGTCATATTTTACTAAAATAGTTCACTGAAACGTGTTTCTGAAAACATTTTAAGCAAGAAATAGTCCATGCAGTTGCTGAATCTGTCTTCATTTCAGATTGACAAAGGTCAGTTTAAAAGATTTTGAGAGGCTTAGTCACGGTCATCCCGCTTGCCATTTCCGGGTGAGTCCCGACTGCCCTGTCTCCGACTGAGCATGTCAGGTCGGCCAAAATGAAGGCCGACAGCTCCTCCAACGGATGACGGCACGGAACACACCGAACAGACTCGAGTCAGTGACCTCGCCAGACTGTATCCAACGGCCGATTATCGGCCCGGTGTGTAGCTGCCTTAAGGGATCCCTATCAAAAGTGTATTTTGTGTTAATTTTCTATTGTTTTAAAGGTTGATATATCATCATCATATTTTGTTAAACTCTTAAATACCTACATTAAAATCCAGTATCAATAGGGTTATAAAGAGTACATTTTTCATCTGAAGTGTAGGCTATTTAAACCTAGACTGGTGACCAGTCTTGTATAAAGTACTTGAAAGCAATAGTTGACGATAGTAACTTTATCTTCATCACCACTGTCGTCGGGGTGGTCATCGTCTGTTACCATGGCGGCAGAGCCTGCACCAGGTGCTTCCATGACACTATCAGTCATTATGCTTCCTACTCTTCTTCTTTAGTTTTGGCCTATGGTTGTTTTTTTTGCCGCTCGTCAAAAAATAGGCATTAGGTCACCAACTGAAATGGAGGGTGCATTATCTTGGCAGTTAAGGAGCAATGATTCGCCAAACCTGCTTTTTATCCAGTGTAACACATTTCTTATGATTTTATTTTAACTTAAATGCTTAGGGGAAATGTAGTGGAGTAAAAATATACATTTTATTTAGGAAATGTAGTAAAAGTTTCCAGAAATGAAGTAAAGCACAGATACGTGAAAATTCTACTTAAGTACAGTAATGAAGTATTTGTACTTTGTTACATTACAACACTGCTGGTGACCTGTTCATGGTGGGTGTACCATGCCTCTCACCCAGTCTATTCTGAGACAGCTCCAGCTTGACCCTGAACAGGATGAGCAGTTTAGAAAATGGTTAGTGTATGAGTGTATTTTGGTGTAAAAAGGAAATCCAAATATGTTTTTTTGATTGCTACATACATTTCACTTCCTTTAATCTTTTCTTGAGAATGTTGACCAGGACAGAATTTACTTAGAAAGAGGAGAGCTCTTTAGCAGTAACTGCTGCTGAAATGCTTTTGAGCAAGCTCCTGTGTCTTAATTACAACAAATGACCTCAGCTCTGAGTTAGGGCTTTGACTTTTGCCCAAAAATCATATTCGAAGTTCGTTTGTTTGTTATTAATATTCGAATATATTTGAATATTTATTAATAATATTTTGACCATTAAATGCCTTCAGTAAGACTTATGTTGGTATCAAACTTCGTATATGTTCTGTCCACCAGAGGGCAGTGTATCAATCAATAGGCAGGCAATGATGTTTCCAGAAGAAAAACACATTGCCACAACTGTTTTTTTTTATTAAAAGTCAGACCCTGGATTAAACACAAACAGTATGCTTTCGACAGGAAGTTCGGAGCTTTCACCGTAGCCTACGTAAGTGGTCTGATGTTTATACTTTTGCGCTGGGGTGTGCGTCGAGCCGGCGTGTGTGTGTGTGTGTGTGTGTGTGTGTGTGTGTGTGTGTGTGTGTGTGTGTGTGTGTGTGTGGGGGGTGTAATAGAGTGACGGTGATTACCGGTATCTTCAGAGCGAGTAGCGACTCTGCAATCTGAGAGGAACAAAGCGTCTCCCCTGTTTTTTCTGACCACGGTGAGACATCTGTAGCAGGAAAAGTTAACCCTCTCCTTGATTTCACGTTGTTTATGGAGAAGGAGAATCAGGAAATAAGTCAGGGGAAATGCAACGCTACCACGCTACGGCCGAGGGAAAGTTACATTTTGAAATGTGTGAAAGAGCCTCGGAATCTGAATTGAAAACAACGTTTACAAGCAAACACATTTACCAAAAACAATGCAGATAACAGGTTAGAATATTAAGGGCTGCCTAATATTCATTCGAATATCAATATGTTTTTAAATATTCAAATTATATTCGAATAACGAAGTTCGGAGTCAAAGCCCTACTCTGAGTAGTAAATTCAATGAACTGTATTTATCCGTTAGGAACTTCATTTGTGCAGAATATCAGTGTGTGTACAGTTTACATACCTAGCAACACAATACCACACACAACCAGTCCATGTATTGGACTGCTCCTGTTAATATTCGTAACTGAATAACTATGAAGCTTAGGAAATAAATTGTTTTTCACTTCAGTTTTTCCAATACATCTCGATTCAGGATGCTGTTTCATTTGATTGAGGATATTTTCTTTGAAGCATAGCATTAATTATGGAAGACATGCCTACAAAACAAAGTGGAAAATACTGTGGCATCTTCTGTAACTAATTTGACTTAAAGAGCTTAGTTTGGGATGAAAAAGGAATATTATTGGTCATGTCTCAATGCATGTCAGAGTAAATGAGCACTGTGGTTGATTGGCTCCCCAGTGTTGTGTTGTTCATCAGCAGGAACATTGTGGAAGCACTGATTAGCTCCAGGGGGACGCTTTCCACTGACCTGACAAATGGGTTAACAGGATGAAGTGGATGCTATTTATAACTCAAGGACCTATACATTAGTAGAACCTATGCAATATAATGCTAAACATTTTGCATTTCACAGTGCATTGTATAACCTTTTTATTTGTTGTTTATCCTGTTCTTGTGATCCAACTCTCTAACTCGTGTGTTGCAAGTTATTCAGAATTTACACAAAAAACGGACAAAACAATATCTATTCTATGATGATAATAAGATTGTATACAAATAAACCATCACATGCACATTACACCTACATTGGGTTGGTACTTTTAAATTCACGCACCGTATTAAGCAGCCGCCTCCTGCATTGCCCTCTCATGTCATTGTCCTATATGGGCAAATCCCACTGGCTGCTCCTGACCTACTATTGTAACCAGTAGGTGACACTCTCCCAGTTGTACAGTCACATGCAAATGTGCACACACTCGTGTAATCCTACAGTTTTCTCCTCTGACCTCTTTTCTTCCCCTTCTATACTTTTTGCCTGCATTCTTTCTAATGGCCAGGAGGGGTAGATGCGAGAATGTAGTTACTGAATGAAGTTACAAAATGTAGTTTCCGCAAGCATCGATAAATATGAAGCCAAACGCAACAATAATCTACTTTACAATTCATTATACGGCCACGGTGGAGGGCCCCATCGGATTGATTAAGGTCAGATGGCTCATGGTCTTGCATCAGCGGGGGGACCCTACTATACACGGCAGAGGACACGCGCTCTCCCTCACAGCTGTTGCCTTGTTATGACTCATGAAAAAAACACGAGTAAAATAAAAGACACTGCATAAACTCCGCTACTGTGTGTTTATTTAAATATACGTAAACCATGTAGGCCTAAGAGATTGCAATATAAGCCTGTATATTACTATGGGGACTATAGCATACATATGTCAAGGATGTTTAAATTAAATAAACTTCGGAGTCCGATTCACTACGGCAACACTGTTGACCGCATCAGTGATCTCTTTCCATTCCACATTCTTTCCACAGCCTTTAATACCAGTTTTCAGGCTGCCAAATCTACAAACGTAAGTGCAAATGAACCTGAGATATCAGGGTTTCAATCTCCTGAAAAGTGCCGCTTCTACCGCCGCTACGAGATTACGTCTCGTCATGTCGGAAATTGTAGGAGCGAGGCCTCAAAACCCAGAATATATTGGGGTGTGATATTTAAATTACGATCGTTTCCAGCCGCTGCATTTATCAATGTACCACCATTCTTACGCTCTGATTGGTGTGATACGAACGTTTAATGAATCACACGTGAAGCCTGTCATAAGAGGATTTCTGCGCTCATATCTGCGCTGGTTTCTACGTTAGGTTGATAAATGAGGGCCAATATGAGGTGTGAGGGACGGCGCTGGCAGGCATGAGGATGAAAAACAAGATTTTAGTTAACCAAAATTTACAGCAATTTACAAAATTAGCAACAAAGTTCTGCATCCATAAAAGATATCAACTATACATAATATAACTCATTCTGTGCTAACTTAACATAAACTGAACGGACTAAACTGACCTAGTTCAGCTTTGACAAAACATTTATTCAAACTGAAACGAGGGTGCGTTGAACACGCTGCTGTGTGTGCAAGAACACTGCCTATTTTTATTACCATGAGCTTATATACACGTCGCATCTTATTGGGTGACATCTCTGACACACCCACCAAACAAGAGAAAACATACCTTAAAGCTTGTTGCACACCAAAATGAGGAAACTGCAGCAAAATGGTGCACACCGTTTGAACGTGCCCCTTACAAAGACAAAATCTGACCTAACAAACTAGGGGAATATAGGGGAATATATATATATATATATATATAATATATATAATGAGTGATCAGACCATTTTTGACATTATGACAGGACAATTAGTATATTGATATAAATATTTGAGTAATTTGGATGCTTCTAGCTCACCCAATAGAGTGTGTGCCCCCCCCCCACACTACCATCTAATAAAATAATAAAGAAATTAACCAACAAAAACACCAACAAACTACTATACTCTAAAGAAATGAACAAAATCTCTAAATCACAAATCCCCCCCATGATGTGGCAGACACTTGGTACATTCCAATTGGCCACATGCTGTATTTAAAGGCTCTGCTTTTAAGGGCCAATCTTTTGCTCCAGCCTGCCAAGACCTCCATTCAGGGACAGCTGCAATAGCATAACCTCCAGCACTGGTAACTTAAGAAATAAGAAAATAGAATAAGTTAAGACTAACACAAGTGTCACTGCAGAAGTTAACTAAATGTGTGCACAACAAAAAGAAACTAATGTACTGCCAATACTAAATAAACTAGTTTGATGTATGAAACAAAAGCTGTGTCAGTTTGTTATTGTGTGTGCAATGTGTTGAAAAGGTAAACAAAACTAAACAAAGGAGAAATAAACCATTAAGTGTAGACTATAGAAAACTAAAGTGTGTGCAGAGGCTAACTGACATTTAAATCAGCTGTGTGGTAGCATGTTGTCACATTATGACAAAGTCTGCACTTCTCAAGAAAATAGCGAAGTGTAATGGATGCATAGATGCTGATTCCTGTCCATTTTGGACATCTCCACCACCATAAGGCCAAAATATCAACTTTGCACATTGGATATCTCCTAATCTAATAGGCAGATTGCCATGAATTTTGCAAGATGACAAACCGTGTTGGTTTAATGACCCAATTGACTTTCCTCCATTGTCATTATCTTGACAAACGTAACACTCGGTACTCCAGAATATTAAAACCATCAATAATGGTATGTTTTGCCAAACAAACACACCATTGGGCCGTGCAATAAACATTACAGATTCCATTGAGGTTGTAAACATTGTCTTGTTGATGATAAAGGCAATAACATGTCAGTTAGACTTTTATTGTTGGTTATAGTCCTACAGGACTATATTTTAACATTCTGTAGGACCTTTTTTTGCATAGTAGATGGAGGACAATTGAAAGTCAGTTGTTTGAGGGACAAAAGTTGTTTTATACAGCACGGACTGCATAGTGTAGTTCTGCATTTGAAAGACCACAGTGTTGACATTGATAAAGAGGATAGATGCAGCATGAGAGAATACTATGACTATCAAACTATTCGTTATACTTAATATGGTTGGTGATATGAAACTTTTTGCAGCGCGCTTCATCTCTGTAAAGAGCCTTAGTGCAATGTTAAGTCAGGATGAGTCATGTACTTATAACTGGTTTGTATTAATCAGCCACCTGTCTATCTCGGAAACCAACTGGTGTAACGTGACAGTGAGAGGCACAGACCTGCATTAACACACGCACATGCAAATGCATGTTGAAGTGGCTGAAGAATGTTTGAATAGGGCTGAGGGTCATTATAGGTACTTTTTCAATAACCTGACACCAATATGATAATATAACAGGATTTCAGTACTGATAGATTTTTTTTCACAGCACATATTTTGAGTTTGAGTAGCAAGAAAAGCACAGGTGTAACTAATAACACTAACGATGGCTGAGTTCTGTTATGTCGGCGTTACACCAAAATGAAACGCAGCCAGTGTATCGGACCTCAGCCAGCACAGAATATATTTACAGTACCTTTTGTACCATTTGGGCTGTAAATTATTGGTAATTTTTGAGCAGTGCAGTTTTAGGACCATGGATTCCAAATTGCTCCACAGGACCTACAGACAAATGTTTTTAAGCGTAATAACCTCATCCATAATTTTTTAAATGTACTGTGCGTTAACAGAAAAGTGTTTGGCGTGCTCTGATAGCGGCCATGTTTTTTTCCGTACCTTTCCACAGGTGAAGAAGTTGGCCCAATGTCTACACCCCGACACTTTTGGGAGGATCAACTTCAAAAACTTCTGCCGTGGTGTCCTCACCATGAAAGGTTAGGGAATGGGCTCAAGTATGGGAAAACATTTTCTGTGTGTGAGAATTAATGGTTTTAAGGGCTGCACATGTGTTGGTTTAGAGAACACACTGTAAGTCTATAACAACGTCTTGCTCCCTCAACAATAGCTTTGGGAATAATTTAGCATAGGCTACATTTCTTTTTCTATTAACTCAAGTCCTATTACCATTCTCCTGTTTGTGAATAATGCCTTTATGCATTTGGGGAGAATATAAGTAATCAAAACCAAACCACATTTTATACAGAATTATGGAGTGAAAAAAGGGTGTGGAATGGTTACTGTTCTGGAGCATACTGACTGATAGCAAACTTGTTCATGTACAGAAGTATTTTTTATATGTGTGGCTCTTGTGAAGCCCTGATAATGCTTCCATGCTTAACCAAGTGGAATAATGTAGCATGTATGCCAACTCATCATATTTCCTCTTTCCGAGTTCTGTTCTCTTTGTATTCTGCCCAGACTCAGTCTCTGTAAAAGCAGGTCAGTTTACCCACTACAGTGGACCCAGGCCAACCAGGACACAGGAAGGCACAGAGCCGGGGCACTGCCACTGAGTTAGAGAGGAACAAATTGGGTTTCTAGTTTTTTGCATTGTTGAGTGGTATTGAGTTGACCTACCATTAATAATACGATGTGCATTTAACCCTCAAGTGTCAGTTAATGATCCATTTCCAAATGTGTGAGCAGAGAATTATCACCTGAATCTGCAGCTCCATTCAACTTTACTTTATGGAGAGTTAAAGAGAGTTCCAACTAATTGTTTAGCTGTCCGGCTGCAACTTTACTGTTTTGGTTCACTTTCATAGCTTTAGCGTAGTTTTCGGTCTCAGCAGGCAGCTGCTATTCAATATCTTTTTTAAAAGCCCTCTGTGCATCTGCTCAGCGCCAAACAGCAGACAGACATAGTTAGCAACTAGCTGTTGAACATAGTGGAGCATTTAGCAGCTAAAAAGATCAATATTTCCCTCAGGAGTCGGTAGAGACCAAAACCAGAGCCAAAAGGAAACATCACTCCAAATGAATGATAATATTGCTCCGCAATTGCTGGATATGTAAATGACCAAACATTTGCAAACAAGATATCAACTTAAAACGTGAATATGCTAATGTTTTGTTTACTTGTTTCCTCTGCCCTGAAATGGCCAAAAATAATGTTATTTCAGTTTTAAGGTAAAGTTTTCATTCCATGCATCAGTTTATTTTGCATTTTGCTGGATAAAGTGTTGCATCTTTACCTCATATCAACTCTGTAAGCCCTCCCTTGGTGCCACTTCTGTTTCAACGAATTTGGGGTTCTAAATCGGTTTTATAAATTACACCACTTATCTGCTCTCTCCTACAAGTTTGATCACAGAGTGTTTTTACGTTTTTTTTTGTCCTGCTATTGACCCGCTGTTTTTAAAGTAGTTTGGAAACATCAGAGAAGCTACTTCTCTACTTCTCTAAACCACAGGAGTGTCCGGTTGTTGGGGCTTTTGAAAGGTTGCTTGTTGAAATTCAAAACTAATGTGATGCTGATTTTCTTCCTTTTTTGAATTTGCTATTTTGAAAGTAAATACAAGTAATGGTGTTCAGGTGAATAATATAAATTGAAAACCTAAAATATAAAGTCACTTAACACCACAAAGACAAGCCTGCCAGTGCATTATCTCCAACCAAAATACAACACACAATATACAGTTGTTTGTCTCAACAAAGTTATTGTGTATTTAGCAGCACATGCTTTTAGAAATGATTGTAGTGCAGAATCTCAAACAGACTGAGATGAGTCATGCATGCTTTTCTTTGCAGGTTATGTTGGGATCCTTAAAAAGGAAAGAAGGACACAGTTCATCACAGGGCCATGTGAGACTGCTAAGAGTTGCTATCGGGTACGTTTTTTAAGTGTGTGTCTGTGTGTGTTGGATATACAGTACTGTATCTTGATTAATATCATCGGCACTGCAGCACATTAAGTGAGGAGCAGGTTAATTGTGATACAGCAAGAAACTACAGAAAGTACTGTACTTGGCAGCTTTCCTCTCTATTAGTTTTACAGTCCACATGTGCACATGTGAGCAGCTGTTGGAGGGGAGTCTCAGTAGTCTGTGGGCTATACCACAGTTTAGAAGATATATGTAAAGTAAATAATGGTTACTTTCTGAATTATTTCTTTTTAGTATTTAGTCTTAAATTATAGTTTACTGTACACAGGTACAGTAAACTATAGTTTTCGGTAATCCATGTGCAATAAAGAAGAAAATGTGCTAAATTTTCATCTTTAATAGCCCTCAATACAAGACCAGTTACACTATGTATTGTGGGCATTAAATACATTTTACAAAAATGTAACGGCCATGTTGAGAGTCAGAACAACAGCAGTCAAGTGCATGCAGCTTGTACTTTTACTATTCTGCCCACTTGGTGGTAGTGTTCAGCTGCAGATGTGCAGTAGAAAGTATGTATATCAGGTTCACTTACACACTAAATTACTTGTATGTCAACAGGACAAAAATCCCTAATGAGGTCTTGGATTTGGTGCATTTCTATAAACTGTTCAAAATGTATTATTTTGGCTTTTAAGGACCCTTGGTTAAATGATGAAATCTACTCTGGAAAGTTATTACAGTTTTAGTCATTTGGTCTTATTGCCACAAAGTCTTTTGTTCGAGTTCAACTGACGTTTGGGTACGCTGAGATAATTGGTTTGTTAATCATAGTCTAACTGAGATCCCTAGGTGTTACATGTGACGCATTTTTCATGAACTCCTGTGGTTATCTCTTGGGAAATTTGGTATTTTCTACAATACCATTCCCTCTAGCATTAAGAACACGGGTACTTTGCATAGCAACAAAGTCAAATGAATGTAAGCTCCACTTTATAGTTGAGAAGTAACTGTTGTAGAATGTTCTGTGCAACAGTTTGCGTCAATATTCTAGCTTTAGATTGTTTGTCTTTAAATGTGACCACAGGTTTAGAGAAGTTAAGTCTTTTCATTTCATTATACCAATGGAGAAGTGCTCTTAAAATATTCACACTGGGTGAAATACAATACGCTCACGAGTCACTACCTACTGAATCTTTCACGGGCAATACAAAACGTGTCTCTTTCTTTGGAAATGCTGTCTCATTTGCAAACTTCCCTTTGAAACTCCGCTTATGAAGGTTTTCTGGTAGCAGTCATACCACTTTATATTCCAGGAAGAGGTGTGTGCTTTCATCCAAGATTATTTTTCACTATTTATTATTTTTTCCACACAATGACAGGTACGTGTTGCAGTTATGGGTTTCGTCATCTGTTTGAATAAAAATGCATTGTGTTTTTACCCTGGAAATGTCTTTAACATGACCGGGAAACAAGAAATTAGCCAGAATGGAAATATGCATGTTACTGTACTTACAGTATGTGATGTAGAGACTAGATAGAGTAGAGACTAAGGATAAATGATGACATTTTATATTGTGATAGAGGATTTTATCCATATGGCTCACACCTAACTTATAGTAATGGATGGAATAGTAATGGAGATGAGCATTGAGATGGAGATGATGAACAGCTCATATGAGAGCAACTTGGCTGGTCTGTTTACATAATTGATCTGTTTACAGGGAGTGTGTACATACAGTATACAATTTAAATATTGTGTTCTACATAAAAGGACTTCTTACTAAGACTTTTTTTCAGCTTGTTTTTATGGTTTATTGAATGTTTACCTCTAATGAAATACGCTTTAAAGCTCTAAACTGCTTAACTGATGTTAAGGAGGTGTAAAGTTGTGTTGCCATAGCAAGTAGAGGGGGGAAGGTGTGTGTGTGTGTGTGTGTGTGTGATAGACGTAGGAGATGATTTATTAGCTTGCTCTCCTGCTGCGTGCGTGCGCGCACACACACACACACAAATATTGGTCATAACAGGGGAAAGACTCAGCATGGCCAAGGTGGGTGCTGAAATTAATTTTGGCACATAGCAAAGACAGATTGAACTAGTGTACTAAGCACCTATTAAGCAGTGTACACACCTGCTAAAGTGTGTGGGGATATTTTGGCCTATGTGCTCAGCTCCAGAGTAACAAAGACAGGGGTAGCAGGATCAATACGAGGAGGGTGGGAGAAGGCTGTAAATGATACATTTTATGGACTGGAGTAAAAGACAGAAAATGAATTTCTTGATGATATTTAAAGCAGCTTTCTGTTGTGCTCCCTGCAGTGTGCACAGACAAATGCTCCTCCATGTAAACATTTTGGGACTCATATGAGTGACAGTGACCAACATATTGTATATTTAACCATGTTTTATACAAAATCAGCATCAACAGTTTTTTGGCCATGTGGGGACTTTGCAGCAAGCTGTAAACACACCACTTGTATATATGACATTACCACCTTATAAAGTTGCAATGGCCAACATGTTAGCAAGCAGTTTACACATCCGACAAATAGGCAACATTAGCATTCATTTGGAGTCATGTCTGGTGCTACCCTACACTAAGTGTAAGTCCAATATTCACTCTATTTAGCTCTGTTTTTGAATTCAGCTATTTCTAAGGGAAATATCTGGCTCTTCAGCTGTTAAGTGCTCCACTACTACTTCACCAACATACCGGTAGTTGCTGACGCCATGTCTATACAGCAGGTGTACACATTAGCAGCACGTTGGCAGAGCAGCAGCAGCTTTGGTCCTCCGTCTTTGTCTATACAGAATGTGTTCAGCAGGCACATGAACAGATAGACCCCAGGAGGTGCTCAGGAACCTGCCCTTTTGGCCTCTGACTAGATAAATGCCCTTTTTGCAAGACATATTTTCAGTTTCTTTTCTAATTTTATATATTTTTTATTTGGCCCATGGCATCAATTCTCAATTATACAACAAGTAGATTCTACCAGGCAATCGGATTGGTCAACTAGACATTTAGAACGTTATCAAAGCAGCATGATAGCACACCAAGAGCCGTTTGAGCACACCATCGCTAAAAGTATCTGCCATTTCCATGTCAACATTACAAAGTTGAATCAAAGATGTTGTGAAAAAATGTATTAATGATAATAAATCATGAACAAATGTGGAACACACAAAAGCTCTCTAACATATTTATATAAAGTGATTCATTGGATTAAACAACGCACTGGAGTTGACTGTTACTGGAAATGTTTAGATCACATCAGCTGTGCCTGTGATACGGAGCTATATTAAAAATGGCCTTCTACGTGTGAAGTATAATAGCTAAATCTGTTTTTTCAGCAGATATCTTAGTTACAACAAGATTGAGCTAGCAAAGCAGTTTTGTGTTTATATGTGCGGTATTTATTCCGTTTTGGAAATCCTATGATCTTAACGTTATCTTAAGTTGGCTGGCTGACTAAACAGGAATGGACTACAAATCTCTGTAGCTGTTGCTTTTTTTATTTTGAGAGCGAATTGACCCACAATATGAATATAGTTTATTATTTCTTTTATTTTGTTGGTAACCGTTGTATGTATAATCTCAATATAACGCTAAAGGGTGTGATTTAACGTCATATTATTGGCACATCAGTGATGCTTACGAACCTCGGCCCAAGTGCCTGTGTACTAGCCGCATCACTGCCGTACCGATAATGATGTTAAATCACACCCTGTAATTTTCTTAATTACTGATTAGCAGCTTTAACTAACCCAGCCTGTTTAATGTTATCAAAAACTTGCCAGGGAGTTGTCACCACTAAAAAGAAATTACCGGTACACATTTGAGCTGCAGTGATAATGCAAGTACATTATTGTTCCTGGGTTTTGCAGGGTGCAAATGTTTCACTCCTTCCAGAAACTATTTTGCAGAGCCACCGTTGTTGCATCCGGAGTTTAGCGCTGCCCAAAACTATCGTGATTGGTTTAAAGAAATGCAAACAACCCAGAGCATTTTTTTTCTCCTATCCTAGAATGTATGTGTGGTGTGGCCAGACCTTACTCCACAGCGCTGTGGAGATAGGTCTGGCAATGTAAGACTAATCAGTTCTTAACAGCAGGGAACCTCAATTAACCTGATCCTGAAAATATGTGAAAACCGTGTGGTGACCCAGATTTGCTGAGCAGCTGCAGCAAAATAATCAATAATTTACACCTAATTTGTCCTCGTGTGGAGGGATGTTTATTTCTTCTCCTTAGGGTTTCTAGCAGGTCAGAGAAATCATTTGAGCTTTCTGCCTGTAATCTGCCTTCCTCTCAAAGCTTGTCTGCTCTTTCTCTGTGTGTTTTCTTTATCTCCTGCTTTTTTGCTTGATCTCTGTGTGCTCTCAGTTAAGGCACATCCTCCCTGGGTTATCACCAAGACGATTTTGTTTGTGTGTGTGTGTGTGTGTGTGTGACGGATGCAGAAGTGGGGTTTTCTCTTTTTTATTAATGCTCTGCTCTTGTTCCCCCACCCCCCTTGTCTGCTTCATACTGTATATGCTCTTGTTTAGAGCATGTCTCTTGGTGTTATTTATTATCCATCACTCCCCAGCACTCTGCTGCACCCCTTTGCTTGTACTTTGTTCTTCCTTCATCTTTTTCTAGAATTCTCTTACATTCATTGCTTCATTTTCTCTCTCTCTCTTTCCTGTCTCTCTGTCTCTGTCTTGATCTCCGTTCTCGTGATTTCTCCATCTCTTCCTACTTCCATCCTCCTCTTATCCCTCCTTCCACATTAGCACATCACATGAGTAGTGAGGAGGAGATTGCTCTGCCAGTCTCTGCTGTCATTTCATGGTCTAATTGAAGAACTGCGATGGAAGAAAAGTAAGACAGAGAGTTGCGAACCGAGACAGGAGAGAGCAATAATGACTAAAGTTGAAACCAAGAACAAAGAAAAACAAAAACTGGATGAAAAAGGGATCCAGCAAGAAACGGAGAGAGTACAAAGAGAATGTTTGCTGTTTACCATTGTTTGTGCAAGAGCACGATGTGAAAATCAGCTATCCGAGCAGAGGCAACATCCCTGTCACCATCTGCAACATGAACACTTCCTCATGAGGACTATCCACAAGCCTGCCTCAGAGCTGTGTATTGGTGGTCTTTGGCTATTTTTTGTTTACAGTTGAACTCTCTGAGTAAGCGGAAGTTGTCTAATGTTTGTCAGTCAGCAATGTAATAATGCAATTGGCTCATGGTCATATCACAGTATCATGGTTAAAATGACCTACATTTGTGTTTACCTGACAAGGAGCTCTTGTGGCCATGCAGATTGTTTTCTCTCAGAAGCAAAAGCGAAACAATGTTGTTATGGAACCTCAAAACCTCCTAGTGAGGAAGTCAAAGTTGGGGGTTAGGCTTAGAAAATGCGTGCTTTTGAAAGACTACTTAATGCATCCTGTTTCCGACCAACTGTCAGTTGGTTTCTTTAAACCATGACTACAATCTTTCCGTAATCTTAACAAATAAGTTGTGTTGCCTAAAACCTGACCAAACCTAATCCATAGCAGTGGCAAATCAGAAATGAATAATTTGTGTAACCTTCATATGCATTTTGGAAGGCACTGAAGAATTATGTTTTCCACGTTGATTGGAGCACCAGCTCTGAAAATGCTATAGTAGCCTACTATTTCATTGTTAAGCTTGGCAAACTGAGTTTACTTTGCTTCATGGGGAACCTCCATGCTGTGGGGAGGTTGCTGAGGTGTTTAGGCCGCTCTGCTAACTCTTGTTGCCACTGTGACCCTGATCAGGATAAGCAACTCGAAAATTTATTGATTTTTATTAGTATCTTTTCTCCTACAGATGTACTGAAGATCAGGCTTAGGATTACAAATGTATGAACATGACTTATGCCACTGTTTCAAAGTTTCCTTAGCAGGATGAAATGATCTGGTTACATCTATGGTTCAGTTTGAATAATATCTAAGAACCACACTGTAATGAAATCCACTTATGTCAGATCTTTGTTGAATATGGGGGCAAAAACTACCTATATGGTTTGTAGAGGTTGACAAATCATTTCAGTTTTGTGTATGTTTTATGTTTTTGGCACACATGTGGAGCAGCATGTGTAAATTCCTGCAGGCATGTAATGTTTAGGCCATCCCAAACCAACACAACACAAACTTTCTGGCCACATTAAACGCCAACACAGCTGACTGATACCCACACTGACAGCCATGGAAACCTTACAATATGCCATCTGGTATGATTTGATGTGATGGCACAGTATGACAAGCTGTCTTATAGATTTACCATTTTCTTGTGATAAGTGCTGGCAGTGTGTGCTTTTTCTGTGATGTCTGCTAATGACCAAGACCTTTTCTCAGCTGCTGCCGTTAAAATCTTTTTGAAAGTCATACAGACGTATGGAGAGAGCTAAAGTTTGTGTTGCATCTTTTGTTAACTTTCTTACAGCAACAATCATTAAAATATTCAATGTACAAATGCATCTTAAAAATATTTCTGAGAATTTTCCTGGAAAATGTTTGTCTTACAGAATTACAAATATTTGTGTTTTAAAATAAACGTGACCATCACAGAGGTGTAACGGAGCCTAATTTCACATAGTGTGATGATTCAATCTCTCCTCTTCGATAGCAGTTAATAAGACAAGCTGATTTTAGGCCTAATATTATAAATGTTGCATTCAGGTGCAAAACGCATCATGTCAGCTGTAAATCTGTAAAGCTGTAAGTCATGTAATTTTTGCAACCCAATTTAAGTTTTAGTTTGTTGCACACTTTTTTGACAATCCAACATTTACACCCGCTTCATGCCATCATTGGCCAGATGTGCGGAGGTGAGAAAGTAAGCTGGGTTTGAACTCTCTCTAGCTCTTGTTTTCATTTTTTTACACAACTAACAAATAGCCAACTATTTGTGGACAACAAAAACATGCACAAGTACAAACTACTTATTTTCGTGCGTGACCTGGTTCAGGTTTGCAGTGCGTATGTAAAAGGGGCTTAACAGAGTTATACATCAAATATTACAGGTAGTTTGCTATCGCTATAAATGTAGTGTACATACAGTAAAATGACTACAGTACTGTAGCATTTCTACCACAGCCTGTAGGAGGAGCAGAGCATGTGGGTTAACTAGCTGTCGCACATACAGCCTAAAGCAAAAATCAATTGGTATTCATTTGTTTGTTATATTGATAGTATATTGACTTTGACTACATCTAAAGGAGGTTATGGGAAGCAAGTGTACATGTGAATACAGACCATGTGAGTTTTGTTTACCTCTGTCTGAGCAAGTGAGGAGAAATTGATGGAGAAGTGATGACCGTAGAAAGAATGACACAAGGGAAACATTAATGGATTGATAGATGTGAAGGAACGAGAGTTTGGAAAGAGATAAGAGCTGTAGAAGGAATGCAGACAGAGTCTGAAGAGAGACGAAAGGAAAACAGAACAGGGAAAAACTAAAAAGATAAGATGTGGCCAAAGAGAACAGATGAACAACAGAGATAGATAAACTAAACAGCACCTTATCTAATTTATTAATCATTGAACCATTTGTCCTGTGATGGTGAGTGACGGGCCCCATTACTGCAGATGACACTCATCAGGTCTCACTCCAAATACGTTCTCTGTTCTGATGGAAACGGGAACGAATGATACGGTCAGGACGATATGTTCAACCGTGTGGGGGTCTGCACTGTTAACAATAAATTATCCAAACTGAAGATCTGCAATGCAGTTAAAACATTATAATTGTTATTCATCAGGATTTATATGTTTAGAGTTCTTGTGACAGGTTAAAGTGAGAGGAACGGGACATGCACTATAACGATTTCATATTTGGTTGATTTTACAGTATTGTCAGAATTACTTGAATTGTAAAACTTGCTTTTATTTCATTCTATATGACATTAAAAAGATAAGAAGTTTTGAATTTCACCTTATGGCAGCCTGGGGTCTAGATTTCTAAAAAACTCATTCTGAGCCTCTTATTTCCTAGTCATAATAGTCTATTCTTCAATTTGGCCTTTGAGTTATGCATTATTTAAAGCTGTCCGATGTAGGTTATGTCTGTGCCTCTCTGTGTGTCTGTGTGCGGTCTACTGAAACAGAGTTCATCTACATTTCCAGAATTTGGAAAAAAACAAAACAATGTGATCACATGAAAAACGATAACTATATTGAGCTGTGTGGAAAATACGCTCAATAGTTCCCCCATCGATCACAGTGCTGCAGAAGTCTCCAAAATACCCTTGGGAAAAGCAGCCAGTCAACCCAAAAATGTGGAGTTGCTAAATTATTCTAACTCTGTTTAAGCAGAGAGTGATCAATGGATAGTATCAATAGAGAAATGCAGTGAGGCATTCTGGTAAAGATGGGACAAGGTGCATGTAGCTGCAACCATCACCTCCCTTTTTCTATTTCATTTTTCTTGGTGCTTCATACTGTCCATTGCCAATAAATGCCATTTGAAAAATATTTAATGCAGAATTTAGCACTCATTGCTGTTTCTATTGTTATACATCAAATTCTCAGGATTGGTAATGCATACACAATAGGCTGATTGGGAAGGAAGGGAATTACGTGTTGTTTATTTGGTAGAGCACAAGCATTGCTGCCTTGGCACGTGTGTGTGTGTGTGTGTGTGTGTGCGTGTGTGTGTGTGTGTGTGTGTGTGTGTGTGTGTGTGTGGCATAGTTGTTTAATTAAGGTTTTGAAAGACTTTAATACACATGCATACACACACATACAGTACACACTGTCTGGAATAGAGACAAGGCCCAGCAGAGTCCCACCAATGACAGTCAAGGACACACAAAGCAGACAGGATTATTCTGTAACTATCGGGCTATAAGGGAGGACTGCTAATGAACAGAAACATCACTTGTTCACTTCACCCTGAGTCTCTCTCTCTCTCTCTCTCTCTCTCTCTCTCTCTCCCCCCCCACCCCATCACACATGAACATGTGAATTTCTCACTGAATAGCAATGGCTATAAAACTTATACACAACTGTCTCTCACTCATTTCTGTCCAATTTGCCAAATTAATCTTTATATATGTATGTGCTGTAGGTCTATATGTTAAAATGTTGTTACAGCATTTCCTTTGCATTAATACTCTTATATTTCCTGTGTTGTAGACCACACCATCTTTCCACTTCCCTCTTTCTCTCAATTCATCCTCTATCGCTGAAAGCCAGAATGCAGTGCATCTTCACACTGTGTGTGTGTGTGTGTGTGTGTGTGTGTGTGTGTGTTTGTGTGTGTGATCACACCTAACAAGGTCAGTTAGATCTTTAGACCAGTTGCATGTTTATTCTCCCCTCTGAGTTCAAGGGACTGTCTCTTTAGCTGTTACTTTGCATAGAGAATGGACGCCCAACTACTTTTTTACATAGCAGTTGTAGCCTGATAACGTGTATTCTCTGGATAAGCTTCCTGGTTTTACCTCAAATATGCTTGTGTGTGTGTGTGTGTGTGTGTGTGTGTGTGTGTGTGTGTTATACTGTAAACGATTCTTTAGTTGGTCAGTGTTTTCACATGTGACCCAAACTCAAGCAAATGAAGGAATCATACTTGTTGCCTTACTGTATTTAATAGGAGCAGGGGACCCACATTTTAGAGCAGTTATCTTGCACAGCAACTCAATAAACTATGTATATATACAAGTAGAATGTACACTAATGAGCTGACCTATCGGATGTGCTTTTTTCTGGGAAATATTTTAAAGATAAGTCTGGCGATATTCTATTTTTTTTTTCATTGTTAACAAATCTTAAGATTGATCCTACTATCAAGTAGGGTCCTGTTATCCAAAGCTTGATATAGTTTATTCCTTTGTGCCATAGAGCTCCATTGTTGTCCGAAAACTAGTGAGCCATACCACTGCACTGAATAACATTTTCCTTCCCTTGTTGGTTTTGAGTCAATACCACATACACCATCCTGCTGCCATAAATGCTCAAAGATCACAAAATGTGTATTATTTCGCGGCTGAAAGTAGTGCCCCGACAAATGTGCTATTTACTCCTATTTGAGTGTTTGCTAACAACTATAGTGCCCACCTGTTTTGTGTGTGTGTGTGTGTGTGTGTGTGTGTGTGTGTGTGTGTGTGTGTGTGTGTGTGCGCGTGTGTGCGCGCTGTTTCTTCTACAGTATATTATGCAGAACAGAGTTGCAATATTTAACAAGTCACAAACTTCACTTCATTTGGAAGAGAGCTGCAATGAATGTGACGAGCAAGGCTGGAGTCAGAGAGGAAGGTGGTTTTCTGCCGTTATTTTTTTAACTGGTTATTCTGTAAGTTGTTGTAATGACTGTGTCTGTAAACAACTTTATTCTGACTTTGAACTGGCTTTGATACTGTGTTGCCACAGGTCCAGACAGTCTGTCAGTCGACAGAGGTCACCTCCTGCCAGGAGCATCTGGGTGGAGAGCATGAAGCATGAACTGTTACACACACACACACACACACACACTAGCATACCTGCAATTATTTCTGTGTTGTGTACAGACAAGCATTGCACAGGCAGAAGGCAACTGATTTTCACCTTGAACTTGTCTTTGTGTGGCTATGCTGCTTTTTTTTCTTTTCTTTTTCTCTATTGCTTAGTCCAGGAAGTTTCTTTTCATTCTATCGTGATTCTCCAGATGGAGAGGAGTTGTATTGTACACTCTCAGAGAAAGGTAGAGCATAATTGTACCTTAACTACAATGAAAACCCCAGTGGTTTATGCCTGACATGTCCATGTGTCCAGAGATAAACAAGACTGTCCTCCCAGGAAGAACAACAGCATCAGTTCTTTCAGCAAGTACCTACAAATTACATATGTTCACATTCAAGTGATAAAGCTGTAGTAAAGAAGGAAGCCAGGTGATGATGTTAGCAAGCAACAACGTCCATGTAGTGAGGAGGTTGATGTGTATGGATGGGTAAACGAAACATTCAACTTTCAAATGACATGACATGATGATGCCCACAATCATTCCCTAACCTTAACCCCATGTTTATTTTTGCAACCATGATGATGAATGTCCTTAACCTGCAGTAGTAAATTAACCCAAACCACAACGTTTCCCTAACCTTAAATACTTATTTTAACCCTTACCATGATATTTTCCTAAACTTAACCCAACCTTAACCATATTGTTGTCCCATTATAAAACTGACCACCTATTTTGTCATTAATCTTGTAGGACTTGGGGAAAAAGCCAGTCTATACAGTAATGTATGTGCTTTTGTAAGCTGTTCTGTCCTCACTGTCTGTCTCAGTATGTGCGTGGGTGATCTCTACTGGCCCTTCCTTTTTTGATGACACCCCTCTTAACACTTTGCTTTGCCATCACTTTTAGCTGTGAATTTCCAAACAACTTTTCTTTCTGTCTGGGTGGTGCCTATTTCATCGTTCCGTGCACAACAGAACAGAGTGCAAAACAGATAACATGCGAACTGGCACAGCTGTTAAGTGTCCTTTCTGCAAAGAATGAAGAAGAAAAGTGTCACAGTACTCAGCAGAACACAAAGTGATTGTGCATGTAGATCTATCATCTACGTTGTTGCAAATGCAAAAATGGATCTGCAGACATATTTCTTCATACACATGTCTATGTGTATATTAAACATAAAATCGCATAACTGTGTCAATACTAATAATTGGATATACACTCAAAAACACACAAATGTGTTATCATCAAAGCTGAAATGAGAGATTGTACTGTATTTAATGTACCGATACTTAATATTTTAAGAAGCAATTCCATAAGAAATTACCCTTAATAACCCTCTTAGCAACAGTTGCACAGACTACACTGTGCCTTTGTCAGACTGAATCTGGATGATGCTGTACATCAAAGTGTCAGATGGCTGAATCAGTGTAGGATACAGTATACATTCTGTCATTAAGTGTGGCTTTGGTATCCAGCAGTCTGCCTTCTTTCTCTTTACTTGTGTGGATTTTCCAGTTTTTCCCCAGTATATGCTATGCTCTACTGCTGGCCTTGTAAGGGCTGCAGACAGGAAATTGGACTGCTACTGGGTTTTTGTGGTAGTGGGAAAAAACATCACCTCTGTGCCATCCGTAAATGAAATACTTAACTCTGTCTCTCTTACTTTCTGTCCCACTCTCCTTCCTCCCTCCTTAATTTGCTGTCACTTTCCTTTCGTCTCTCTCCACTGTTATCTCCCTTGACCAGTGCTGGAGGTCTGGGCAAAGCTCTGCTAGTGTCTGTCTGTCTATCTTGTTATCCATAACATGTGGTCAGACCCTGTCTTCATCATTTTAAAGTAGATAAACTGAAATGCTTGCAGCAGGCCTTTTGCCCCACACCCCTCTCTCTTTCTCTGCCCCCAAATCTGGGCCAGCATTTATTATGTTGTTCAAGGCTAGTGTGTAAAACACTGTACCCCTCCTAACTACCCCTGACTACATCCTTCTTTACTTTCTTTCTACTCTGCTGCTTGTGTTTTATTTGGGCCTTGCCTGATATAATTTTGTTTTTTTTCCTACCAAGCTCTTTAGATCCTCCATTTTAGATCTCATTCTCTCTTTTCAGTTTTTTTGTTTCTTTGATCCCCATTTTCAGCTTTGGTTTTTTCACTAGCTTTCGATCAGTCCACACATCTTTTTTTCTCTCCAGATTTCCCATCTTTCCTGTCTTTTTTTGTCTTTTACTCCCTCATCCTCGTTTGTTTAATTAGGTCGCTGATTGTCCTGTGATGTGTGGACTGAATAGAAAACCTGTCACATAAGCTCAGTTCTGGATCACTGCCTCCTCCTTCTCTCCCTTTTTCTCTCTCTTTCTCCCCTCTTTCATAAACAACTCTCACTCCCACTCATAGTGGGAGTAATGGCGTTGCACCACACTTAGGGTTTGATTCACCAAAGTGACTGGAAATTACCCTAAGGGCAACAAACCTTTTGTTTACAATTTAGAGAAAATAGCAATTTAATATTGGAGTGTGATCACATTTTTGTTTGCAAATGTTTGTATTGTGATATTTTGTTACGCTGCTATCAATGATAAAAGTGACTTTACATTGTTCTACCACCGACCTGTTCCAGCTGTGAGGAGAGAGACGCATGTAGCAACTTTACAAGGCAATTTCACACATAAATGTTGCCTCCACCTCAGGGTCACAGTGCAGCCATAAAGGAAGTTTAACGCTTGCACAAACTGTTTCAACAGGTGTTTCAGCAAAAATCGTATCCCCCACACTATCATAACAGGGTGAGACACAAGAACGTACAATAAACTCACAGCTGGCACAAATCCTTTTTCCACGCAAACGAGAACTATGAGTGAAAGAAAGGAGTCATCTTGGTGTAAATGTTTACCACAGCCTACTTCCTGTGTCTACACCCAGGTGTATTTAAAGGTGTCTTTAAACCAGAACACTGCTGTATTGCTTATTGTGCAACTGGAATAATAAATCAAAAAATGCAGTTAATGGTGGTCCCACTCGTTGAATTCAAATACCTTGCCCACTGTGTGTGTGATTTGTGTGTACAGTATCTTCAGATTTTGTTCATCTCTTTGCAAAGTGCATTTACAGAACATTCCATGACATTGGTCAGTAACTCCTTTCATGGTTCAGTGTCTTCCCTGTCAGGGCAAATTAGCAGCCATTGTCTAGTTGCATTGTTTCAGTTCAGCTCGCACCAAGTAACCTTTTAATAGAGGAAGTGAAAAACCTCCATAAAACCCTGAACATCCTGCAGAAACTCTGTAGCACTTCTTCTTCCGCTCTGAGCTGCAAATACACCGGGGTTTTTAAATAATCACTAGAGTTTTGTAGTGTGAGAGATGTAACTTACAAACACAAAGGTGTGTCTCTTTCTTTTTGTCTCTCTCCCCTTCCTGTCTTAGTTTTTACCAGACTAATCTTCCTCACTTCCTCATTGATCCCTCTGTCACTTGCTGTCCCAGTGGTCTGGTAGTGATTTGACAGATGGATAGCCACGGCGTGTATTGATCACCGGGCTTTGATCTGTTGTCAGTCAGAGGCTAGCCAGGCCTGCTCAGCATTCCTACAGAAAACTCAGTGTGTCTCTTTTAACCAACAATCTATTTTTGACTATTTTTAACATAGCAAACATCAGCTCACCACAGCATTGCATTGGCTAATAGGCCTACATGGGTAAAACTCAAATTGTGAGGCATGTTCACTGACTCATGACTAGTTGTAACATAATAGGAGACATAGCTCAATCCATCCATTTGTTATCTATACCCACATGTCAGTTTGAAATAACACTAAACATTGTTCTGATATGCAGTCTTATCTTAAAGTCCTTTGTTACCCAACAGCTGGTAAACATGAGTTTGTAATTCAAAACATTTTGAAGAAAAATCTTGTTGGTCATAGATCTTTACGTGTCCCCTTAACAAGGTTTTGTACTTGTAATGACTGGGAAAATGTTTTTCCTGTGGAGCATTCAATAACACTGTAATTTGCATCGTCGCTGCATATAATATACTACTATATATATGTGTGTGTGTGTGTGTGTGTGTGTGTGTGTGTGTCAAAGTACATTGTGTCCTTCCATAAACATGCATTCTCACCATATGAACTGTAATCAATACCTCAACAACTGGGTGTGAGTTTTCCCTGCAGGCAACACTGACCCAGTAGCCTGGTTTCACTCATATTACAGCCATATAATCACCACCAATAGATAGACGTGTCTCATTCTTTACATATTTGACCTGCAGGATTTCTTCAAAATATTTTGTTACTGGATACTACTTACGGTATATGTCAATTTAACTACAGTTCTGTAAAAGTAGATCAGACCTTGTTGTTAAGACTATTGCTCATATTTTAAAGACAAAGTTGTTCGTATCATACTAGATCTGCAGTGAAAGGAGATAATGTTGCATAGGTCCATGCAATACTGTACTACTCTTGCTTGCGACTTCTGTATGAGTTGTAATGACTACACCAAATGGTGTATATTGTTGCATAGATTAAGTGCAAGAAGAAGTGTGAGGAAGTTGATACTAGATCAGTGTTCATTCTTTTTGTTTGACAGTATTTATAGCTTTTTTGTATATGTATGTTTGTGAGAATGTGTGTGTATTTATATCTATTCTGTTTGTTTATACAGGGTATGTGTACAGTCTGTGTTTATTGCCTCATGATGTCGTGAAACTAAATTGAAATTTCATATTGCATAGATGTATTTCTCTCCTCTGTCATTCTCTTCATTTGACTTTTATATTTCCCCCTTCTCTTCATTTGTCCTTTCCTCTTGTAAACTTCATCTTATTTCATTACACTTAATGAGACTCATGGTCTCACTTTTCCTGTCGAGTTTGGCGAACTCAAGAAAGCAACAGAAATTATACTGCAGTTTTCAGCCTTTTCAATCTCTCACTCGCTCACTCACACTCTATCTGACCCCCTCCTCTCACTGCCTCATTATAGTGAATTTCACAGAGTTGTGCATTTAGTGCCTGAATGTTGTCAGATCTTAGGCTCTGTAACAGATGTCAGCTTTAAATATACTCCTCCAAACTCCAACCTTATATAATGATAGAGGATAATAATGGCATCAAAAGTGCAACATTTCAAATTAAGTGTGGTTATTCTATAGGTTATCAATTATGCAAGAAATTATATATTAATTTTAAAGGATCAAATCTGTGAATGTGGCACGGTCTAGTAGTCTAATCAGTCCATGCCATGATTCAGACTAGGGCTATGGAAATTATCGGGGGCAGGAGCAGCATAGGAATTCAGTAGACTGGAGAATCAACTGCAGCATATAATAGTGAATACCCAAGGGTCGTGGTTCCATACCATTAGTGGCCAATGATCTGAAATGAAATTTACTTGTCACAGGTAAACTTCTGAGTACACATGTGTGGCAGTGCATACATGCATGTTTACAGCAAATGTGAATCTGGACATGCATTTTAACT
Organism: Sander vitreus; assembly: GCF_031162955.1. NCBI lineage: Eukaryota > Metazoa > Chordata > Actinopteri > Perciformes > Percidae > Sander > Sander vitreus. The sequence continues at coordinate 16,895,841 of NC_135856.1, read as the reverse complement.
TTTTTCTCATATGTCCACAGGAAATAGCAGCAGAGTCTTTGGCATTCTCACAGCACTCAACCCACATAAGCAGTTGGTTGGTAGTATAACCCTGCCTCGTTTATTTCTTGTAAGCTTCTTCTGCTCTCCTTTCCCTCCCTTACTCTATGGGGCCTCTCCCTCTCTCACTCCATCCATCTCTACCCCCACCCTCTTCCTCTCTATCATTCGTCTTGCTGCATTGCGAACCCCAGCAGCTGGTTGAGAATCCCCACAGAGCTGTTTCAGCTGCAACACGCACATATTAGTTTTTTATTTATTACTACTGTACAGTATGTGTGAATGTACTTAAGGGTGTATGTGTGTTGGCTTTAGCCCTGTGTCCATTAATCTATGAGGAGTATAATGCAGGTTTCTCAGTCCTTATCACTTTAATTTTACTTCACTCCTTTATAACCATTACAGAAAGTAATGTAATAATAGCTTTTCCTCTCTGAATAGCATTAACCATGTTAACACTTTGTGAAAGCACGTAGTGAAAACCAGGCCCTTGGTCCATAACTGTGTTGCCATCTGAATAAGGCAGGTAGACATGAATAGAATTGTAAATGGCTTCTTTGAAAAGGGGGAAAGGGGCCAGCCCTCCAACAAATTGCACATAAACAAATAGCCACAGGCCATTGGCTGAGCCACTGCCAACATCTTTTAAAAGTGAAGGAGAAAGAGAGCAGGAGGGAGAGAGAAAGAAAGGAGACTGTAGGAAGGGTGCATTCCTTTCCACATAATTCCCTCCACTTGGATCATATCTCTCTCCTCCTCTTTGTCTTTCTCACCACCTCTCCCTGTTCTTTTCATCACTCCATCAGCGTTAAGAGTACTCAGATCAAGCATCAGGACTCAAGCGTCTCTGACACATACTATATGCGACACAGAGATTAGCCGGCATGCAGAGTATGAGTCATGAAATAAAAACTGAAACACTGAAAACATGTCAACAGGCGGCCTGACGGAGAGAAATAGCAAGAAGGTAATAAGTTCACTAACATTTCCTTGTAATTTTAGCAGGATTAAGTTTTGGCTCAGCTGCCATTAGCTCCTGCCAGTGGCTGCTGAGTCCAGTAACTGGAAGACATGAAGTGGTGAAACCTGAGCTGACATCATATAAACAAAAGCTTGCAAACAGATATGCATACTCCCAGATTGTATCATCATTATAATGACAAAATAGGTTAATATAATTTAAAGACATATATATATATATATATATATATATATATATATATATATATATATATATATATATATATATATATATATATATATATATATATATATATTATTCAAGCTATAAACAGCCAGAAAGTGAAAATGAATGCACAAAAGTAGCATACAGCAAAAAAGAAACTATCATCCTTCTCTTTTTTTCTAGTGGCACACAGACCGGAGGGGATTTGTTGTGATGGCAGTGGAGTGTGTGTGTGATTTATGTTTCAACAGCACGGGGAACAGGTCCTTCACGTAAAAGTAGGACAACAAAAATATGAGAGGCAGGGATGTTCTCAGATAACAATATTAAGAGAGAGTGTATCATAATAGCGGCTTGTATATAATGCAGAAATAAAGCAAATACAGCTGAGAAATTATTCGCAGTGAAATATAATCTTGTTTGTGAGCAGTTCTTTACAATGTATATTAACAAATACAGAACAAAGTGAAAACAGACAATTCAAATACAATACAATACAAAAATATAATACATTCAGACTTACTATTAAGGGGTTAATGTTCAAGGGAATTCATACACATGAATGTATATTTTACAGTAATCTGAATAATAATCCAAATTCATGAGTCCAAATATAAGGAGCAGTAGTACATGTGAGATATAAAATTGCTACTGGTAATCTGTTTGTAGAAACAACACTTTATCCTCCGCCTTTATTGCTTTGTGCAGCACAAATGAAACCAGGTCATCTTGTTCTCTTTGTGGAAGACGTACAGCTTCACAAGGACACATATACTGGTCGTTAAAACAGGCTCATGGTGCTATGTAACAGCACTGGGTCTGCCGTCATATCATGGTAATGTCCATATGCTCCACATTTCAGTTGTGGCCCATGAGGGTGTAGAGTTGGTTGACATTAGGATCATAATGTTAGAGCCATTAAACTACAGCCACATTCACCTTTTCACTAGGCTAACAATATGCAGTCTTGTCTTTAAAACAAATTGAATTTGGAATGCAAAAAAAGCTCCACTAGGGACTGACACCACCAAACAATATTAACACACATGATAATCACATTTTTGGAGCTCTAATTAGAAGAATTCGGGGATCTCCAGTGCTGACTCCAAATATCCCTCTTAAGAGGGTCTGGTCAGCATCCAACTAGAATAGGACCAATTTAAAAGGAGTAAGGCATAGAGTGGCAGCTGAAAGAAGGATTGATATTCCCTGCAGAACTGAGATAAGAGTTGAAAGAGAATCAATGGTAAACATTATGAAGAGCCCACTCTGAGAATATTTGCCTACATTTATTTAAAACTTCTGTAGACTCTTTGAGGAATAAATTAAATGCTTTAGGGCACATCAATAAGACCTTAAGTTCTGTGAAATTATTTAGAAATGTAGAAAATGGCACAGCAGAAAAAAAGTTGTTTTTTGCAATTGAGCATATAGTTTTGGTCTTCAGATGTGTTGGTGCAAAGGGAATTTGGAGTTTCCATTCTGCACATCATGATATGTGATATGTTTATATAATCCACTATTTTATAAATATGAAGACTTTGAGTTTTGGCACATCATTTCTCAATTATCGCATCAATCTGTAAAATGTCATCTTCTCAGGTACCACGAAAAACAGCTTTATGTGTATATTGTACACCATGCATTTTTGATAGGATTTCAAAAGAGATTTGAGGATTTTCTCCACTTTGAATCAAATAATCTTACAAATGAAACATGGACATGTAAGTCTCTTGCATTGTATGTCTGTTTGGGATATGAGAAGTAACTGGATTGTTGGGAGTTTATGCTAGAGTGGGGGGATACAGTTTATATAATATGATTATGATTGGATTGTGGTGGTTATAATGCTGTGTAGCACTCCAACTAAATATTGTTTTCATCATTGATTAATCTGTCAGTTATTTTCTCGATTAATTAGTTAATTGTCCATCAAATGTCAGAAAATAGTAAAGAATATTACAACACAATCTTCAAAAATATTTTAAAGTCCAAGTTGGCATATCCAAATGCCAAAAGTCCAAATTCAATGTTTATTTTTTTTCTGACTAACAGTCCAAAACCCAAATAAATTCTGTTTAATAACATAGAAGACTTAAGAAAACCAAAAAAGTATTCACCTTGGGGAACCTGGAACCAGAGTATTTTGGGAATTGTTACTTAAAAAGTATCCATTATTGAAATAGTTGCTGATTAATGTTGAGTTTAAGCTCCTAACTGTAATGATACAGCTTAATTGGTGTCTTCTCCTGTTTTTTAAAGAACAAACTGCTGCTGTTATTTCCTGAACAACAAACAAATACCTCTGGCTGCTTTGCCATCAACTCTCTCCTTCTCTCCTTCCCCATTGTGACTAACCAGTATGTCTTTTCTTTTTGACCCATCTTGTGGAATCTGCTACATCACTGAAGACAAACTGTTTCAGTTTGAAGTGACAATAATCACCTCAATCCCCCTCTCCACACAGCCCACACAGGGACTGGCCTCTGACACAGAGCCAGGCAGGACTTGATATGCAAATATAGCCTGAGTAGGCGGCAGCCGAGAGCAGAGTGTGTAGCAATGTGAGGACTCTCACAGGCCCCGCCCACAGAAGCCAGTTGCTAAGCAACGATCTGCAAGGGTGGGTGGAGTGGCCATGAATTCAACAACTGTTGCCTGATCTGAGCTCTCTCACTGTGTGAATGCAAGTCAGCCAGCGAACCAGTCAGCGAGATAGGGAAAGTGTGTGAGGTGCAGAGTCTGTGCGTGTGTGTGTGTGTGTGTGTTTGTGTGTGTGTTTGAGTTTCTGTTTGTGTGTGTGTGTGTGTGTGTGTGTGTGTGTGTGTGTGTAGTGAGAGAGAGAGAGAGAGAGAGAGAGAGAGAGAGAGAGAGAGAGAGAGAGAGAGAGAGAGAGAGAGAGAGAGAGAGAGAGAGAGAGAGAGAGAGAGAGAGAGAGAGAGCGAGAGCGGCAGTCTGTTGGTGTAGAAGAAGCCAGGCAGCCGGTGCAGTGTTTTAAAGTGAACGATACATCTTGCTTCGCTCCTCAGCCTCTCTTTGGACTATACCACTAACAGGGACTCACCCTTTGGACTATCCCGACTCTTGCCTCGTAAGGGAACACCTGCGTGGGGTGTGAGCCAAGACAACGGACTTAGACCTGGTGAGCAGGGAACAGTGGATGACTTCAGTGGATGAGGGTTTTGCTGGTGGGAAGAGAGGGACTGCTGACCATGGACTCCCCTCACTAGTAAACGGGGTAAGCAACCAGACTGCACCCATCCAGCTGGAAATGGGGGTGATGAAAGATCACTTGACAGAATGAGAACAAAACAGAGAAAAGACTCAATAGCGAGACGTGAGGGTTCAGTAAAAGAGAGGCAAAAACATAAGCAGAGATGGTTTATATGTTAAGGAGTGGGTTAAAGACTGGCGAGGTAAAGGGGGTCAGTTCAGCAGCAGTGCAGAGTCCATTGTCCCCGTGTGTGTGTGTGTGTGTGTGTGTGTGTGTGTGTGTGTGTGTGTTGCATGGAGTTGACCCTGCCTCAGAGCTTCCCTGTCTGTCTTGCTCAGCTGTCGGTGTCTGTGTCATTGCAACCCCATCACGCTACACTCTCCTGTCTCTTCTGTTCATTCTCTTCTTGTTCCTGTCTGCTGCCAGTATCCCTTATCATTTTCTCTCCCTTCCTCAGTCACTGGTGGCTCTATTGCAGTTCAACATCTCTCTGATGGTAATGGGATTAATTGGAAACCAGGGTGGCTGCAAGGAGAGGGAACGACAGAGTGACTGAGATCAAAAGAAGTGTGCAGGGAACAGGACAGATATAGTACAGACAGATCAGAAAAGAAAGAGGAATATGGGAAAACAGGTTAGTTGTCTAACAGGACTGAGGAGAATGCTATTTGGCACATAGTCTAAGACATGTGGCTGGTGTGAATCATTTTGTCATTTGTATTTAACTTTCTCAGTAGCCTAATATTAAGTAATTTGGAAACCGTCTCAAATAATTATTCTCTATTACTGTTTATTCAGGACATAGTTCAGTGTAAAAGGGAAGTTTATACCATATAGATTACGTTGTGTTTTAATCCAACCCCACTGAAATTGTAAACATAATACACACAACATGGCGTAGGAATGATTTAATTGTATTTAAAGAAATTTGATTTACTACTAGAAAGTTTTAGATGTCAATAATGTTACAGTAAACAATAAAAAAAACTCAGTCAGTTAAAAGGTTGTCTTTGTGGCAGAAAGAAATAAGTCTTACTGTAGATCATCAAAAATTGCTGTTGACAATACAACAGATATTTGCTGTACCTTTTGCACCTTCTAATATCCATTCATTATTCCAAAAATAGAGAGGCAAGGTGAGTTTTATTTGTATTGTGGGGTTGGAACACGTGACGTCAGACACTATAGTTGTTTTGAATGCTCCTGTTCTGTGACTGGACATTGCATAGTGAGATTTACTATTCTTCAGCTGAGCAGAAAAATTATCTGTTGATTGTCCCTGGGCAACCAAAAAAACCAACTTATTTTCCACTAAAAGAGTTTTGCTTTTGGTCATATAGTTGAACATTGTTGCTTTTTACAGTAATGTGTATTCCATAAACAAGATTGACATTTAGCCAAGAGTCTTTGACGGTGCAGTGTGTACACCAGGACTAGAATAACTAGATTAACATGTAGTACTTAGCTGGACTGGTTGAATGGAGGTTAATCTGTTAGAGTTAGAACAGTCACTCCTCTCTATGATTTCTGCCATACTGTCTAATACATTGATACTGTCAGAGACGAAAGAATAGTCTCTAGACAAAACAAACAATTATCTTAACACAAATACATTTCCCCAGAGTTAAAGGTCCAATATGTAATATATTTACTGTAATGAATCCAAAAATGAACCCAATGCGTCATCAGATATTAAGGAAACATGCTAAGTTGAAATACTATATTTTCAATGCTATGCCAGTATTTTCTCCTTTTGAAATTTCTGTTCCATGACGGAATATCTGTTTGTGTTTTGGCCTGTGTGTTGTTATCAACTGCCCAGTTTGACAGCCAGGCCGGGTTGCCAGATATACCTGTAAAAACGTAAACAGAGCATGCTACAGCTGTAACGTTAGTACAGCCATGAAAGCAGCAAACAAACTAACATGATCAATGGAGATAAATTCTACCCAACCTAAACAAACTGCATGTTTCTAACAGTTGCATGACCAGAGACGTAACAAACCCTGGGTAAATATTGGAGATGTATTTGAAAGATGGAGACAGCTTAGAATGACGCAGAGTTGGCTAATTTCCTCCTGAACAGGTAGCTAAGCATTAGCTTCAGGCTAATTTATCACTGCTACAATGGACGGGCATTTATGTAATTTCAACATTCGTGTACTCACATTTAATTATACCGCTGGAGTACTCGTGTTGGTTACTTGCAAAAACAAATTGAGACACAGCCAGTAAAGTGATCCTGACTGGTCCTGGCTAATGCCGCCATGCTAACACTGCTAACGTTACCAGAGGACCAGGCAAGTGGGTCACGGCTGTTAACAACGTGTAACGTTAGCCTGTTCAGCGGCCGTAGCCGACGACGATGAGTTATTTTAAGCCAAGGGATGAGGGCTGTAAATCGGGAAGAGAGGACTGTGAGTTTGCGGTGTGTTTAGCGATTGTTGCCATAATTCTAAGCCAATAAAGTGTGTTCAGTCGGATGGAGAGGACCACAAGGTAGTGTTATTTTTAGCAGTTCCTACCATAATTCTAAGCCAAGGAAGTGTGTCTGTTCGTCAAGTGGCACGGCAAGGTTGTTGTGTTGTTAGCGGTTCCTACCGTAATTCTAAGCCGAAAAAAGTGTGTCTGTCAGATGGGTACAGAGCTCTGCGTGAGCACGGGCTTTTATGACCGCCAATATAGCCAGCATCTAACGTTAGCTACCTCGCTGTGCTGTGAAGTAATGTCTGTCTATGTGAGACAAGCGTCTAACAACATTGTTGTGGATGCTGTGGTCTCATCCTGGCAACCAACTTGAACATCGAGTCTGGGGAGGAGGGGGCGGGGGAGACGACTCTCTCCAGTATTTTGAATTTGTACTGCAGTAACTATTTTAAACACTAGCTGTCGGTATTACATATTGCACCTTTTAATATACTGTAGTTTTAAAGTCATATTATCTGTGAACTTCTTATACTTGTTTTCCTTTTTAGAAAATGTTTAAATGAGTTATTGTTGGCACAGAATACTACATTTGAATGACAAAATTTGCATGCAACAGCTGAAAAGAAGCAGGGTCCAGACCACCTGCTGAGGGTCTGCCGCTAACGAACACACTGAAATGCCCCCATTCAAAGGCCGACAGCAAGAGGGCTGACAAACAGTCGCTTAGGAGAAAGACAAAGCACTTTGTTAAAGAAAGACTTTCTTTTTCTTTTCACTGGACATGAGTTTGATAACACTAAGAGGACATTCAAAACGCTAGACACAACACACTTTGGCTGTGAGAGGACAGACTTCAACAATGAATGAGACTGAGAGTTTATAAGTGTTTGTGCTGCTACATATGAGTCAGTGTGCTGTGCTTTTCTTTGAAGATGAATCTAACTTCTCTTCTTGCAATCCCTAATAATACTAGTGATGATGATAATTCAAGGGAAACATGACTGAACCATCCCAAATGCTAAATCAGTGGACTGCAGACCTGAAACCATTAGTCAAACAAAAAAAATGAATCCGCAAAAAATTGATAATGGATTAATGTTTTTTATTATCAAGCAAAAAATGTTAGAAATTCTCAGGTTCCAGCTTCAGAAATATGACAATTTGCTGCTTTTTATCTGGTATATATCATTGTAGATTAATGGTTTGGGGTTTTAGACTGTTGGTTAGACAAAACAAGAAGTCTGAAAATATCACCTTGGGCTCTGGGAAATTATGAGGGATATTTTTTTTTTTTTTTACTGTTTTCTGAACCACAATTATCCTTTGTTGCAGCCCCAGTGGTCTGTATTATGCTGTCTGTAGCAGGGTTAAAAAGGAAGCACTTGGTTTGACTTCTGTGGGTGAATGCATACTTCCTTGTTTTGATGTGAAGCAGTAGTGCTTTTTGTTCAAGCATATGGTGTAAGCAGTTGTCAAACACTTAATAGTTCAGAACAGGTGGTTGGTACGCAGAGAGCAAATAAACTAATAAACCTACGCACACCAGCCTACTTGTGATAGTTTCTCTTAATTACACTTCAGTGTGTCACTTATGCTGTTTGGCTTATATTTGGATTTTAAAACACTTGTCCACACAAACATTTAGCTTTCTTTTTAATGTCTCTCTCTCTCAAGCATTGGTAACCATGTGTACAGGGATATACAGAAGTACAAGAATAGCTCTTTGGTTTAACTTTTAGACCAGATTGTGCCTTTTTTCTGATATCACACATCGCACACTGACACACACACACCCCCACATGTAGAGCATTGACTGAATGTTGTGCAGTAGTCAGCAGGATACAATCATTGCTTTGCTTGCAGCTTTGTGATCTTCAAGTACTGGAGCTAAATTGTTTTGTCATGTTCTTGGCGATTTTTTTTCTTCGTAATAACAGATTTGCGGTTTAAGCATTAATTCACACACATTGTAATAGAACAGTCATAATCACTCATAATCAAGATGTATTTTAAGTTCTCCTTGTTTAATGGGCCTACTGTATACGTAAACCCACACACACCCGCACTTACATGGAAACGTTCTGCTCTTGTCCTAAACCATAGTCTGAATGTTGATCTTCACTCTAAATCCAAATGTTCACCTTAAAATACCCCCTTGATAAAATATCCTCGTCTTTCTAATTTCCAACGCCATTTTAGTTTTGTTCAAGAAATTCAGACATGCAACAGAAACACAGGCTCTCACAATGTTTCACCTGTTGGGGTTTTGTGCATGTAACTTACTGGGTTTCATTGAGAATACCTCCACAAAGTCTCCAGTGTACTGCTCCAGTCCCTCCCTACATTGTCCTTTGTCCAGCGCAACATTCCTAGTAATCCAAGCAGCTACATGTTTAGACTCAGGTGGAAACAAATGTGTGTGTTTGTAATGCTTTTATATATTTGTAGTTGTGTGTGTCAAGCTTCAAGCGTTAATGTTTTACTTACAGTTTTGATGTAAAGAGGGAGGAGGGGAGGGTTTCTCACATTGGGGAGTCTCAGGTGTTTTTGTTCAGCATTTCAGATGGACAAGTGTGTGTGTGTGTGTGTGTGTGTGTGTGTGTGTGTGTGTGTGTGTGTGTGTGTGTGTGTGTGTGTGTGTGTGTGTGTCTCATTTGCTAATAGTTTCACTCAGTGTTGGCCTAACAAAATGTTCATGGAATATGAGTCATTACTTCCTCTTTGTGTAATGTGTGAGGGTGTGCATGCATAGGAAGAGTATTGCTTACCAAAAGAGCTGAATAATACAGACATGTAGGCAGAAACATGCACATACACACAGAGTGTTTATGCTGCTATGTATTTTGCTAGAGTGGTATTAAAGCAATGATCATCACTCAACAACTGAAGACTATTTAAAGGTAATATCTCTACATTAGCAATGGGTTATTGATTTCATGAAAAATTCATCCCTTGATTATTTTCTTGATTAATTGCTTATTTGTCTAAGAAATGTCAGCAAATCGTGGGAATTGCAATCACGATTTCCCAGAGCCCAAGCTGACATCTTCAAACAAACAGTTCAAAAACCCAAAATATTCCATTTAATATTGAATATGTCAGAGAAAATCCCCACATCTGAGAAGCTGTAACCAGTAAATGTTTGACGTCTTTGCTTGAAAGAAATACTCAAGTGATTGGTCAATCAAAATAATCGACTAATCGTTTCAGTTTTTGTGTACACATTTGTGATTTAGAATATTCTGTAAAGCCTCTTACGCTCGCCTGTCCCGGAGCTTCTGCGATCTGAGGCTCAGAATGACAAAAGCATCCACAGGTAACAGTCACAGCGCTAAATATCAAAGCAGAAGCATTAAATGATTCACTTTATAGGGGAATATTTTTGTGGTGGCAGCACTTGAGGCGCTAAGGGCTTAGAAGAATGGGGAGAAAGAGAGTAAGAGAGGATGAAATAAACAGAGAGAGCAAAGCCTCTGCAGAGAAACTCATCTTATCTCTGGAGCTCGCTCAGACAAACACAAGCAGAGAGACTGCTGTTCTTTCTCTCCCTTCTCTGTCTCTTTCTCTCTCAATTTGCTTTATTGGCATGACAAAAAAAATACATCTGTGTTGTCACAGCATAAGAACAAACACATGTATTAAACAGCAACAAGGAGCACATCTGATATAATAATTACAACAGGATAATTATGATATAATTGCAGATACTAAACAAATTCTGTGCATGTCATTCAAAGGGACTCCTCCTTACTCGCTCTCCTTCTCCCTCATTCTTTTTTCTCTAACTGATCCATCCTCTATATTCCCCCCCCCCCTTTTCCAGTTTCTATACTGCTGACTCACACTATATTAAAGCTTCAGTGTGGATTGATCCAGTTGTCAGTTCATGCACCTGCACATCCAATTCCTCCCCACACTTATGTAGCACCCCATCTCTGTTTGGTCTTCTGTTGTCTTTTGCACAACACTTGTTTTGCATGATTGTACAGCAACAAGATAGTTACTGTCTAGCTAGTTATACAACAAATAGGCGACAGAAACAACACCTTTTTTAAAACCCTATGAGCTGTATAATTCTTTCAATCTAGCTTTGCTGAAATGACAAACCACATAAATATTTTTAGAGGATGGTCCTCAATGGAGAAGATCAGCTCACTTAAAGCTGTATAAGAGTGCTAGAGGGGAAATGCTTTAACTTTTCAAATGCAGAACATTTGTAATTGATAAAATATCTCATGCAGATCAACTTGCATCAAGAATTCTTTTGATTATTATGTCTTTTATTGATATTTATGGTATTATCTGCTGCATTCTTTGTTTGCTAATTGAGTTTTTATGTAAAATTTTGTAAAAGTTGGAAAACGAGTTTATGATAAATACGTGAAACTAAATTAGACACGTGGTGGGAATCTCACTCTTGGCAGCATTTTCAGCTGAGAAAATAAGATATTCAGGTTGTACCACTCTTTCTCAGGCAAGTCCAAAGCCATCTTCTCCCTCTTTTTCCATTTAGATCAATAGGGCTATGGCCGGAAGGGCAGATTAATGATTTGTTCAGCACTAAACTGGTATTGACTCTATAGCACTCAGCATAGACTAAAGGGGTGTGAGGAGGAGTGGATCTTTTTAATGACCGCTGTTTACAATGCTGCTGTTGTCAAACCTGACTTAATGACTTAGAGATTCAACACTAACCTTAAATTAATTGGTGTGTGTGTGTGTGTGTGTGTGTGTGTGTGTGTGTGTGTGTGTGTGTGTGTGTGGTCAGTAAAGTTGACTCTGGTTCTAATTGTGGAAAAAAGGAGGTGTCAAAGTGAAGACAATGAAGAGAAAGAAACAAAATGAACTTGTACTTTTACTTTTTCAGAAGATGAATATACATTTTCTTTTTTCTACAATCGTCTACATCTACCAAATTGAACAACTAATTTTACCCATGCCCTCTAGAACGACACATAGTACATTATACATTCAGTTTCACATTTCATTCTAAGAAAGAGACTCATCCTAAGAACTGTTGGTGCGTGTATGTCCATGAGGAATTTGCATCATGTATTTGAATAGTTAATGATTTGACTGCAGGTCACCTCAGAAGAAATAAGATTGAGCAGGAGGACTTTGTGATAAACTTTTAGTGTATCTCTGAATGCATGTTTGCCTCCCCCCCACACACACACACACACACACACACACTGCCTGTCAGTCTCCCTAGCAACTGTATTGTAGCAGTAATTGCAAAACAATAGCATAATTTGCGTCTCACAATATTCAGTAGGCCTATACAGTGTTGCTCAACAACTGCAGCATGACAAATACATTACTCAATGTTTTTGAGTTTCAGGGCTGTGTCAACATGGTGTGATTGGTAGTCATCATTCATGTTACATAGACTTCCATCTATGCACTGCTGAAAAACTTATGTCGCTGCCAAGCCCACCTGAAAGCTAATTAGGAGGTCAAATTATTTTCCAGTTCCTTCAAAAAGATTTCCAAAGTTGAGGCACATGTGTTGCACAGATGTATAGCAATGCCTGTTGTTGTTGTTGTTGTTTTTTTCTTTAAAGTTTGTCTTAGTGGTCTCTGGACTTCTTTTTTGCTCTACCATCTGTCTCTTATTTTTTCCACATTTGGTGATCTCTCTCTCTCTCTCTCTCTCTCTCTCTCTTCAGTAGAGAAGTGACATTGATCCTTTATTGTCTGTCCCTTTATCTCTATTCTTTTCAGTTTTTACATTTCTATTGCAGCTGCAGTGGATGTAAATAATACATTTTTCCCAGAGAGCCTGGCTTTGTTAGAGCTTCTTCTTTACTCTGTATCATACATAAGTATTCATGCCGCACGAACTAACAGCCTAGATTTTCCAGGTACAGTTAACAATCCCTGTATCTATACTGAAGGTGTGTGACTTGTATTTTCCTAGACAATGTTGACAGTTGAGTACTCATTAAGCCACCCATACATGACATGTAATAAATTACCTAACAACTCTGTCACATGTTAGTAATCCAGTGATGATTGAGAATGTGTAGAAGCTCATCTTTAAACACAACACCTGGGCGGGGCTCTGCTAAGGGGTTAGTTGGATAGAGAGAACATTCACATACGGCTAGTAGTTGTTGTTGTTAACATGCATACAGCCAGATACAGTATACACATATATATATATATATATATATATATATATATATATATATATATATATATATATATATATATATATAATTTGTATTGTTTTAAAAAAAAAACACATCACCAGACTCAAATGGACCACAAACGCACAACAAAGGTCTGTTCACTCAAATTCACTGAATTTCTCATTTCAGAAAAAGGATAAAATGTTTTGTCTTCTTCATCTCTCCATCTTTTTCTTCTCTGACATTAGCCTCACCTGGGAGAGTGAGGAGAGAAGTAGGGAATATAGGATGTCTGTATTTAACTAGGTCATACCCTGCAGCAATAGACTCACAGAGACATCAGAAATATTTTCCTGTTTTATTTAAAAAAAATGAAAAAAGCATGCAAGCAGCATGCTGTACAGAGTAATGCTATAAGGCTGCATAGTTGTTTTTTTTGTTTTTTTTACATCTGTTCTGACACTATGCTTTTATAATCCGTGGACATTATAAAGAAGCAATGTATCTGTAAATTCTCATTCAGCTAATACAGTTCTGTAATGCACCCATTAGAATCTTGATATTTCGTATACATTTTAACTATAAGGCATTTATCTGAATTGAGCCTGTTTTTACTGTATTTAAAAAAAAAATGCTACTGATGTGTTAATACCATCCTGCAAAACAATTGCACTAGCATATAAAATAGATGTTGGTATAATACATTAGGAGTTCTGCCAAACACTGAAAGTCTTACACACTCATAGATTTATTCACCTGCTGAAACCTGTTAAAAAACATCAATAACAGAGCTTTGGCCCATTCAAACATGTAACGGTGATAAAAGTCCTCCTTAGACCAAACAGTGACGTGAAGGTGTGTCGGGTTTCAGGCAGAGCCGCTGCAGTTAAAAGCACAGCAGATTTTGGTGTCGGTTCAAAGCCATTGGCAGGTTGGATGCTGTTTGGCAGGTTTGTGCTCCGGGGAATCAAGCAACTCAAATCTCATGTTTTGGCGGTCACAGCCCCCAGGCTGTTCTGGAGCAGGCGAATACAGAGAGAGGCATACTGTAAAAACACACACACACACACACACACAGAGTAAGTCAAAGAATGCTGACGCGTTCACCTGAGCAGAGAAAAATGAAAGCTCTTTAAATACTTTGATATTATTAACTACAGCCTCTACTAGGTATTGTATTATTGTAGCATGGGCATGATGTAGTTAATGAAAATGAAGGTATAAATAACAATATCAACTAGAAAAGGTGTTACTCTGCCAATGAAGCGATAATTTAATGTAAATGTATTGCATAAGCAGGATTTGTCATCTTTTCAACCCTTATTGAGAAGTTTAGTTATGTATTTTGACTGGTTCTTCTACCATTATTTGTTTATATTAGGTGAGCTAGCACTACATATGAAAATACCTCTTCGTCTCTCTTCCGCAGATCGAGCGCGACAGGTGTCAAACTTCCCTGCTGTGTTTGCTTGTTCATTTCTTCAAATTGTTGTGGTGGACGACAGTGGCATCACACTGTTTATTTTTTCTGCTGCAGGGGAAAAAGGAGACTGGTCTAAGGAATGCTAAAGAGATCTCTGTCCTTCGTTTTATTCTCGTGACTCAGCTCCAGACCCCATAGTGACTCTTTGTAACAGTGCAGAGCCTCAGTTTAGAGGTTCAATGGGTACTTGTTGTACACAGGCATGCAGGTTTGTGTGTGTGTTTGGCTGTGTATGGGATAGGGATGTAAACCAATATTGATATATTATTTGGATATGTACACATAATTGGCTCTAAACACTTGCAGTAATATTAGTTATTTACAGACCATCTCAATTTTGACTCATATTTTCACACTGTCAAAAAGCTCTGTTTCCACTATTAACAGTCATTTTGGACTTGCTTCTTTTTTGAAAGTCAGAATCCAATACAAGTCGTGACTTATTTGATTATTTAGGTACATGGTTACATTTTTGTTATAGATACAGACTTTTACACACACTAGACATTTTCTAACAGCTTTTTGGTGTAGGCCCTCCCTGCTCATGTCTGGTATACATTTGACTACATATAGTTTTGTGACATAAATACAGATAGTAGCTTTGTGTTGCATCCTTTATTTAGACACCTCCTGTATCTTTCTTCACAGCTCTCTCACTCTCTCGTCTAATCTCGCCCTCACACTGTGCTGCAATTTCTTTTGCATTCCTTCTTGGCTTTGTTCCTTATGCCCCCTTTTTCTTCTCCATGCTTGTCAGCTGTGTTTTTCTCTTCTATGCTTATTCTTCCTCCCCACCTCCATCCATACCGCCACCCATGCCTTTTCACTCCCTCTCCACCTTTCTGTCACTCACTACCTAACATTTTACTCACCCTGCTCTCTCTCCCTCCTGTCTGATCACCTCCTCCTTCATGCTCTCAGCTGTTCAGTCACGCTGAGATAAGTCCTTGTTCTCTGTTGCATTTGACGAGATTTGAGCCGTTGAAGAGTGAAACTAGATGGAGCGGGACCTGTGACCTTTGACCTGTTGCCCTTTCACCTTTTCTAGCCCTCCAGACCCCCCTATGTGAACTTAAGACCATTCCCACAGTGAAGGAATGTACTAAATGGGAAATCCAGCCTAACACACAATCCACAAGTGTTAATACTTGCAAACAACCATGATTTGTGAGCAGCTCTCCTAAAACTAAAAACTAATTAATACCATTTTAATGAATTTAAAAGGACTTCCATTGTCTAAAAATTATACATTTCTAAGATGTTTGGATGTATTTTGGAGAGACATGAACATTTCTCCACCGTTTGGCTGTCGCTGATATAATACAAGATCTGAAACAGTTTTCATTAGAACATTTTTTGAACATAATTTAAAAGTTATTTGAATTATTTGCTCGTATGCCTACAGGTGAGTTAGCTGATTTGTTATGTACTGTATAACTACTAAATAATTTGTGATAGTTTTTTTTACTCTGTATTTCTTTACATTTTGTTGAACCTGCACCATAACAAGTCATGCTGCATAAGCTGCTAGCAGTTCATGTTTGCACTATAACCATGGATTTACAAACAGAAATCACTGTTTAAGAAAACATCTTAACATGATGGTCACGAGGCAAGCCCTGACGTCATATGGAGTGTCTTTTTTGTTTTGTTTAAATGAAGTGGATTTATGTTTGCTTGCAATATAAAAAATTGGTAACGGAAATAACGCTATCAGTGCAAAGAGTCAGTTGTGGTTGCAAGATTTTCACTAAGAAGGATTTGGCAACATCACTGTGATCCCAAAAACAGCCTCAATCAATCTCTGTTTCTGCAGGCAAGTGTCTGTAAATGGGTGTATGAACTCCCTCTCACCCTCCTTCCCCTCCATCTTTGCCTTTCTTCCCATCATGCTCCAGGGTGGTGAGGAGGAGCGGCTTTGTCCGGTCATCATGTGCACACGGGCCTATCCTGACCCCGTCCCTGAGCGCCAGCTGTTTCCAGGAGAGGTGGAGGAGCCTGAGGAAGAGGTTGCAGACGAGGCCAGGGAGAGGGAATCAGACAGAGACAGTGCAGTGGAAAGCACCCAAGGGTCAGACACCTCTGACGGGCTGATCAGACCTGGAGACAAGGAAGACGCACTGGGGGATCTCTTTTTCTCTGGGGAGAAGTAAGCGTTGTTCCATCTTTTTTTTACTACTGCTTTACTGTCTGTCTCACTGTCTCTAAATCATACTTCAGTCCACATTCAATGATGCTCCTTGTTCCAGTGCTGCATATAGTAAAGAGCTTCATTCATGGGGACAGATGTCTGTTTGTTTTCACCTAATGGTCATCACTGCTGTTTTCTCAATCAGACTATCAGACTAAAATTCTCTGTCAGACTAAAAATATAAAAACAATATTTTCAAATAAAGGCCAAAGTCCTATATTCACAGTAGCACCTCTCTCCACTACTTCTTCTGTAAAATGTATCAACAGTTGATATTTTGGGGAAAATATATCCTCTGAACTCAAATAAAAGTACAAGATACCAGGGGCTACTTTGTAATCATTCATCATCATTACTTTCAGATCAAAATCTGAAACACATTCTGTAATTCTACTATTACTTATGGAGTGCCTTTTGTTTTAATTCACCACTCAAAATGAAGATAATGAATGTAGAGTGTAAGTAAGTATGACATCCCCCCCTCTTTTTCCTCAGGTGTGGTCAGACCAGCGTCTCAGTGACCTCTGACCTATCAACACGTTCCTCCGCTTCTCTGAACGAGGAGCAGTTTGAGGACTACGGAGAGGGGGAGGAACCGGACTTCACTCCCAGCAGCCCCTGCCCGGAAGACGAGACTCGGACCAACGGGTACTCTGACCTCGGCTCATCTGTTCCCTCTAGGTAAGAGAGAGTTAGAGAGAGATATATTGTGAGACATTGTTCTTCATGTTTAAATGCTGAGGTGACATTAGTAAGGTACTGGAATAAAGTGCAATTTTGGTATCGGCACTGAACTTCAACATTGTATACCATAACCACCAAAATGATCCATTAATGAAGCCTCTGAAAAACGCCACCTTGTGCCACCTAACCTTAAATGTTGACCATCTTCGTCATAACAGTGCACATTCATGTTCTAGGTGCTATTTAACACAGTGAAATCTAAATATGAAACAGGTGTGGATATTGTTTAGACTGTCATCTACTACCTACGAGACAAGATGGATTACGATCAAGTGGCTTACCACCCGTGCCAATAATTTCCATATTGACACTAGAATGTTTTATATGCAAATATTGTGGAATGGTCAACATGGTGGCAGCGTGCATTTTTTGTGTCGCGACCACAATAAAAGTCAAACATTTGGATTTTAAAACGCATGGTTTAGGTTTATCCCCTAGTTCCTCCAAAGAAACATTTTTCTGTTAAATCCTCTCTCAAACTCTCAACGTTTTTGCTTCTTACCCAAGTTAGCTTGTTGCAAAAGTAATAGGAACTCTGCACACGCCAATTGTGTAGCTAAGTGGATCACAGTTGATGACCTTGTGTACTGATGGCCTACTTCAGTTCAAAATTAGCATCTTGTTGTTTTGGGCGTGACAGGGAGTGATTTGGAGAAAGTACAGAGGCAAGGTCAAGGTAGTTACTGCAAAAATAGCCTTAATTAGCCTATTAATTGCTATAATTATTATTCAGCTTTCTTGACGAATCATAGCATTCTTCCCAGGCCCAGTGGCAAGTGTTTGGTGGCCGTGCAGATAATTATACATTTCACCTGTGCCTAGGCTTCTTTGCTGTTTGTTGAAGGTTAAGTTATGATAAAGACATTGACCAGTTTCTGTAGACACAACTCTGTTAGATATTATGGACTTGAGGCTCCACTCTGCTGAATCATTACTTGACTCATATTATTCTGAGTCTTGACTGTAGAAGTGTACTTCTTGCCCTTAAGGCCACATTAATATTCATTAAAGGCTTGTGTTTAATGGGATTAAGTCTCCCGGGCTGATAGAGTGGCAATACTGCTCCATGCTCCTTCCACGCATACCAAGCAGGCAAAACTCACCAAATGGAGTTGGCATGGAGATTTAAATTCAAAATGAGGCCCAGATTTACAAGAAGTCTTAGACAACTCAGCATGGGAAAGAAGTTTGAATAACTAAAGTACAAAGTGGGTTGAAGGTACACTCGCACATTCTGGTATCCTGCTAAACCCCAAAAATAATTTTGAGGGTGAGATTTTGAGAACTAAATAATGGGATTTGGGGGAGTTATTGGAAGCTATTATGAAATCAGGGTACATGTATGCATTATGGCTTCTCCTTATTTTGGCAAATATCTGGTAATGAGTCATTGTTTTGCTGTCTTGCTTTAAGCGTCGGCACCTTCACAACATACTGTAACACAATAAACTAAGACAAGATTGCAAGTTACATTTCTGGATCTAAGTATAATTATTCCAAACAAAGTGCTGTTACTGAGTTCCTTTGTAGCTGGATTTGTCTTAGAAAATATGGACCATCTCATAGATGGTCAGAACT
Source organism: Sander vitreus (assembly GCF_031162955.1). Classification (NCBI taxonomy): domain Eukaryota; kingdom Metazoa; phylum Chordata; class Actinopteri; order Perciformes; family Percidae; genus Sander; species Sander vitreus. The sequence continues at coordinate 16,876,845 of NC_135856.1, read as the reverse complement.
TTATTCTTTCTCTCCTTCTCAATCTTTGACATCTCTTTCTCTCTATTTCAGTTTCAACTTGTATTGCTGTTATTATATAGCGGATAGCCAAATCCATTTTCTAGGAGTCTTGGCACAGGCTACATGGTTTTATATCACCCTCACTTCTCTACACACTCAAATGGTCATATATTCCCACATGCTCTCATAATCTTAGCCAGTTGAATTTCAAACGAGTCTTTCTCAGTGTATTGACAGATTAAAAACTGCATTTGTCTCTGTGTGTGTTTACAGTGCGGGCCAGACTCCTCGCAAGGTGCATCAGCATTACACCGGTGAACTGATGGATGTCTACTGTTCTCAGTGCAGCAAAAAGGTCAACCTGCTAAATGACCTGGAGGTTCGCCTCAAAAACCTCAAGGCTAACAGGTAGGACACACATATGCACACTGTACAAACAAACACACACAACACACAACACACTGTTACACAAGATCTACACCCACCAAATACCAGTTGTTAGTACAACGTCAATAAAAAATAACTTTGTGAGCTATTTCTACACTGTTCTTTCCTTCCCTCAACCCTTTCCAGCTGACCACCACATTCTTATTCTGACTGTAAACCTAATATAACTCTGCATGGTGAAATACAGTATACTGTAGCAGAAATACAGTACCTGCTAATTAATTAATTATCCCAGCAGGTCATTTTTAGACACAGCCATGATATATTAAAAGACAATAACTTAATTATTAATGACAGGAACTATACACCACGCTGTTTTAATGTGAGACAGAAACAAATGTCAGCTACTGTATTATGTGTATTGTACAGGATACACACAGAGGGATTTGAAGTGTATTGGTCCACTCACATTGGACTGGTGAGGTTGACTCAGAGGTCACTGTTTGCTTTGTGTGCTCTTCTTTAGTATCATTTAATAAGAGTATGTTTTAAGTGTTTCCCCTCCTGTTTCATGCACAGACAAACACATTATTATCATTCACATGTACACACACACACACACACACACACACACACACACACACAAGCACACACACAAACACTAATTGATTGTTATATAAGGCTGTCACTCCTGTGCTTACCTCATCAACCATTGTAATAGGGAATCTATTATTGGAAACCTAATCTGTGGTGACACAAGTGTGCACACACACACACACACACACACACACACACACACACACACACACACACACAGATACATACATATAGTTATTTGATACACTGAATGTTGTACAATATTTTTTTGGAATATTGTGTGAACTGTGAAGTCACTTTTTTCTATGTAACTTGGACTCAAAGCTGACTCTGCAGGATTTCTCCCCAGAGAGGAACGGCTCTATAATCGAACATGTCTCTGCTTGTCATCTCTTTGCTTTCCTCTTATGAATAATGAAAGAGGAGTTAGAGAATGAAAATAAATTGATTGGAAAAATTACTTTGAATGGAGTGAGCTCATAGAAAGTGGATACAGACTGAATAGGATGGTGGTAGGAATGGATTTTGATGGAGAAGGGTAAATGTGAAACTGTCTAAAATATTTAAAATGGCAACATATATATTAGTCCAAAGAATGAAGGATTTTAGGCAAGACTAAATGGATTCAGAATGGCCAGGAAGGGGCTTTTGCTACTAAGCAGCCTACAGTATTTAAAGGATCACTTTGCGTGTCAAGCTCCTTTATACACAGTTAATTAAATGAAAATGGCCACACTGAGGCACGGGTAATAACTCATGAAATTAGTGGATGGGGTTTGGTTCATTTCAAAATGGGTCATACATAGATGGGAAGGACATACATGCAATCACACAAACCAGTCCATTTAAAACCAAACATATTTGCTCTCACTGACAAATATAGGCAATATTGGTAATGTATTCATGTGAAATATTCTCTGTCTAGTGCAGTATATCTCACTGTGCATTCACTTTTAAGAACATCTGTGTGTGGGAGCAAAGGAACGGTGCTAGGGTTTTTAGCATGACCTTAAAAACGCACCGCTCGTATTTCTAACAGTGTAAAACCACAACGTGAAATGTTTAACTTTTAATTACAGTACAAGTATAGTTTGTACATAAGAGCACTTTCATACAAAAAATGTTAATTCATAATTGACTGCATATTGGGCAGATGAAAGTTCAGAAATTAAAGATAAATTGCGAGCAGAACTTCTGCTCTACACTTTAGCCCCTTTAGACTTCTTCAAAGAGGACATTAGGTTAAGTGGAACCTTAGCTGCAGGGGATTTGGTTTGTCACACAGGATTATTGACCCTCTGTAAAACTTTGCTTCATCTGAATGCTGAGAGGATCCACCTGGAAGATCAGCCTTTTAGACACGCATGTCAGTTATTTCTTGGTAAAGCCAATTTCAGTATCAAGTTTCTTGATATACCAATCTGTTACCAAAAAGTAAGAGTTTTGAATAAGCTTAAATGCTTTTGAGGTTCTTCGCAGTTTGCGTGACGAGAACAGTACTGCTGAAGCAGAATGAGTGAATTCAAGAAAATCTTAGTTGTGAGAATTGTATATGACGTGATCGACTACGACCTCTAAATCATTAGGAGCTAACAAATTTGGGTTGACATGACACAGATAGAAACATGCGCAAAGCTGTTTCACATGGATGCAACAGTGATGCATTTCTTTATTTGCACAGAATAAACTGTTTTTATAGAGTTAGGCACAGCGCTCCTGTTGTCTTACTGTATATTCTACTACTGTATTCAATTTTACCAGGAGTCTGTGATCGTGTTAGTTAGTCAGTCTACACCAACTGTCATTTCTGTGCCCCCACAATACGTTTGCTCATTTTTGTTAATCCAATGTGAAACCCAGCACAGACAGACACATCAGACTGAAAGAGTCTTTGGGCTTTTGTCCCCCTGAGACAGTTGCTGAGCTGACAGAAACCCCCGCTCAACTGAACCAGGAGTGAAATTGTGTTATCATTGACATGTCCTTCAGTCTCTCGCTCTCGCTCTCGCTCTCGCTCTCGCTCTCTCCTGCATGTCTGTCACACTGAACTGAATTGCCAAAATCTTAATTGACATCAGCAGTTAGTGCCAGTGCATTGTTGAACTGCAAGTCCAGACATATCCATGGCAATTCACTGTAATAAAAATGTCTGTAATTTTGTTTTTCCATTTGTAGCCCCAACAGGAAAATCACCAGCACTGCCTTTGGAAGGTAAGCCACTCACCTGTGTGTGTGTGTGTGTGTGTGTGTGTGTGTGTGTGTGTGTGTGTGTGTGTGTGTGTGTGTGTGTGTGTGTGTGTGTGTGTGTGTGTGCGTGCGTGCTTCTGTGTGTGTCCACAGGAAAGGTCACTCACTTGTACTGTGTATGTTTATGCATTATAGAACACACGTGCAGCCTGTGCTGCACGTGTGTTTGCTCTTTTTGTTGACATAGGCACACAAACTACCACCCACAGCAAGATTAGTTATCACTCAGCTGCCCGGGCATTGTGCTCTAACCGCCAGTTAATTAGTAATTGGTCATTCAGAGAAAACGCACAACATCTGGATGGAAATAATCTGATCTAAAACCAGGCGTGCTGTAAAAAAAAAAGAGTTTGGACATCAGCTTTTTCAGTGTCAGCCATGTATCCCTCTTCATGGCCTGTTGGTCTGTACTGAGTGAAATGTTTTGTGTCGAGGGTTTTGTCCTATATTCACCCACAGTAACTGAATTATAGCGACAGAGTGAAAACGGCCTGTCAGACCTGATCTATGTATTCAATTTAAGCTTTGGCTTTCTCCCCTTGTTCCTTCCACTGTCCTCTCTGTCTGGTTTGATTACTTCTTCCACTTTATTGCTCTCTTTATCTGTTCTTCTTCTACTCTTTCCTCCTCTCCCCTCCTCTCTTATTTCCTCCACTTATCTCCTTTCCTCTCCATATAAGTAATCTCAGTAATGGATCAGAAGCTTGCTGTTCTCAAGTTATTTTCATCAGAGGAAAAAGAGGTGTGTGTGTGTGTGTGTGTGTGTGTGTGTGTGTGTGTGTGTGTGTGTGTGTGTGTGTGTGTGTGTGTGTGTGTGTGTGTGTGTGTGTGTGTGTGTGTGTGTGTGTGTGTGTGTGTGTGTGTGTGTGTGTGTGTGTGTGTGTGTGTGAGAGACTCAGAACCAGCTGGTCCCTACCCAGAACTATTCCGGGCAGATTCTTTAAGTTTGTGCGTCTCTGTGTGTTTGAGCAGGCAGCTGCTTCACAACAGCAACTTGAGCAGCAGTAACGGCAGCACGGAAGACCTTTTCCGAGACAGCATCGACTCCTGTGACATTGATATTAATGAGAAGGTATGAATGTGTTTGTGTCTTTTTGTGTGTGCAATTGTGATTGTCCATATGTTGATCTGTGTCAGCAGACCTTTATTTACCTAAGCTCTTGTAGGAAGTTATAATAACCCTTCCTGTTTCCATGTGACTACTAAAAACTCATGAAAGATTTACTATATCTCACCTTCAGCATTCTTTACGCTCTTGGCACTAAAACTCACAGCAAAAAAAGACTTGTTTCTGGTGGATGCACAGCTTAAGTTGAGAATGCTAATTCATAGGATGAACCCTGTCAGGATTCCTCTTACATCTACAAATTCAAAGAATAGGGTTATCATTTTTAAGCCTTTAAAACCTTGTGAGTTGCACAATTACTTTTAAGAAGTCTGAAAAGTGTTGTTCAGTGCCAATGTGATATTTCTTGTTTTATTGAGTGATATTTCCTACTTTTTACACTGACCAGAGTTTAGCATACATCTTAAATCCCTAAGCATCGTCGTCACATTTGATTACTTTTACATGTATGGTGCAAATTCAGGTTTTAGTAAACTGTCTCTATTTCTATTAGGTGAGTTCTCTGGAAAAGAAGGTGGCAGAACTCGAGAATGATATTATGATCAACGGTGATCTCAAGTCCAAGCTGAAGCAGGAGAACATACATCTGGTGCACAGGTGACAGAAGTTGTTACAGTGACCATATTCTGAGAGAGAACTGGCTTTCTGAAATACACAATTTGTTTTAGAACAAATATATGACCGGCCCAGTATCATATCATACAGATTTTTCTCTGTAACTTCTCGTTGTTGAAGGTTTTCTTTCCTCAAACAAGAAATTGTGTAGACGTAATGCAACAGAGTGTTGCCGTAATTTAGTATTCACTGTTTCAAAAAAGTAACACTCAGCTCAGTTATGATACTGTATTGAATAATTTTGTGTGATGTGGTCATCATCTCAGGGTTAATGAGCTCGAGGAGCAGCTGAAAGACCAGGAGACGCGAGCAGAACAAATTCTACAGGAGGGGCTAAGACGACACAGAGAGTCCTACAGCAAGATGGAGAGAGACAAGAACACGCAGATAGAGCTGCTGACCAACCGGTGAGAAACACAAATAATCAAGCACACATATTTGGATGTTTTTTTTATTTATATGCAAATGAATGAATTAATTAAAGTGTATACTCTGATGCTGACATACAGTTTAGATTAGGAATTTTGTATGTAAGAAAGTGAACATTATCCATATGATAATGGACATTGACATGCCTGCCTGTTTGGACAAAATGCAGAATGTTGCTACTGCTAAACAGAGCTCACCGTTCTCCTAGGGTTAGTCAGTTGCCTCTGCAGCCACAGCATATTCTGTGGACATTTGCTTAAACCGGTGCCTTAGCTGACTAAGAGACACACTCAGCTTATATATAAAAGTAAACTGATGTACAGGATTTTGTGTTTTTAGAGTTAAGCAGGTGGAGGAAGAGAACAGTGAGATGAGTCTTAGCATGTGCCGGCTCAAATCACAGACAGAGAAACTGGATGAGGTAAGCCATATTTACTTTGTATGTTTGCTTTCTTTTATCTTGTTTGTCTTTTCTTTGTTCTGCCCTTATTTTTACATTGAAGGGGGATCTCCACTGATGTTACACATCAAAGTCTGTTTACAGGTCTCGGGGAGTACTACTGCATATGTGGAGAAAAAAAAGGTTGTATGAAGCCTTTAGTGGCTCCAGAGGGAGCTGCGTGAAGTCTGATCAACCGACTCAAGTGATATCACTTGAGTCAGCGTTGGGTTGGAAGACTACGGGTTTAAAAATGAAAATAATCTGTGTGTGTATGGAGTTAGAAAGAAGGGAGTTTACCAGACCTCTGTAGCCCGCTCCTCATTTCTGCTTGAGGTTAGCGGCTCGAGGCTACGTTAGCTGCTACTTGCATAACACACTTGAATGAGCAATGCACACCAGGTTTTGACAAGGAAGAATAACGTTTGGAATAAAAAAGACTATCTTTCATTTCGATTTTTACATTCTTTTTATTTTAAACTGCCCATTGCGAGTCTGACAATGTTATAGAAATGCATCCTTAATCGGTGGAGTACTCTCACATCCAGCTGATGCTCTTATCTGGAGAAACTCTTCAGCTAACGGTCTGTTTCTCTTTCTCACATGCAAGGTTGTTGTTATTTCCATATTCCATCAACACAGTTCTACTGTCCTGAACCACACCACTATTTTAAAACAGTACCTATGTAAATAACACCAACGCAGATAGATGTGAACTCTTGCTCGTGGAATAAATGTATGACCAAAGGTGTCACAGAAAACAGAAAACTTAACTCTATAAGTAAATACTTGTTTGTTGAATTTTCATGAACAAATGCAAACTGAAAACCTTTGATACCAAAGATCTGTGTTGTTTAATAGCATTCATACCAAAGTGTCTGACTGACATGACTGCATACTGTAAATAGGAATGCCTATCACATAACTGAGTGCATGTGTGCTTGTCTGATTCGACACAAAAAAAAACTTTAAGCTGTAACTGTGTGTTTATGTCTGTCCTTCCTCAGGAGAAGCAAAGGATGACAGACAAGCTGGAAGACACCAGTTTGCGCTTGAAGGATGAGATGGACCTTTACAGGAAAATGATGGACAAACTGAGACAGAACAGACACCAGTTCCAGAAAGAAAAAGAAGCCATGCAGGAGGTGGGAGGGACTATTGTATGCAATCAGATACATGCATAGAGTGGATTGTTTGCTCTGCTGCTCACTCTGTTTCCTCTCTTTCACTCATCTCTCTCTCACTGCAATTATACTGCCTCCAACACCCACACCTACAAAATACTGCACTGGCATTATATAACATTGTTCATCTGTCCTTTCTCTGTGTGAAGCTGATAGAGGACCTACGTCGAGAGCTGGAGCATTTGCAGCTCTTCAAGCTAGAGACAGAGAGGCCGGGCCGCAGTCGCAGCTCTTCCTCTGGGCTGGCGGACTTCAACAGCAGGACCAGGGAGGTGGAGCTAGAGCATGAGGTCAAGAGGCTCAAGCAGGTACTGATGAAAGACTCTGTTCAAATGTCTTTGTTGTGCACAGTCAGCTCAGTGAGTACTGCAGAACACAGTGCAGTTAACCTGGCTCTTACAGGAAGTATAATAGTTTCCAATTAACACAATAGATTTGTTTGTGTTACTGCAAGAGTAGTCTTTATCCATGACGTTCCACTTCTGGGATTGCTCCGGTGCCGCATGAAATTCCGCTGGATGCATGTATTTTTCGCCAATTTCCGTTTCCTTCCGCTTTCTTTGTGTTGGAATTTTATTTTGTTATGGTTGACTGCTCCTCCAGATCTCTGCATGGTAAATGGAGACAGCTAGCTAGACTATCTGTCCAATCTGAGTTTCCTCTCGCACGACTATTTTACAGCGGCTCTGTGCGGAGCTTAGCGCCGCACATGATGATTGTGATTGGTTTAAAGAAATGCCAATAAACCAGAACACATTTTTCTCCCATCCCGGAATGCTATGTGGACTAGCCAGACCCTCCTCCGATCCTCAGCGTGTGGATGGTCTGGCAAAGGAGACTACTGCCAGAGGAACATAAAGTGTGCCGCTGATTTCATAAATCAAGCCATACTTTTACAATACCATGAACATTATGTACATGGTTGCAGATGCTAAGTTGATCACATTGAAACAGGGTGGGTTGAGGTAGAATATATTATCATATATTACCAGTGTGGTTAGGGGCTGGTAACGTTGACAGTCACTCACACTGGCTCCTCTCATTACCTTGAAATCCCCTTTAACAGCAGCAACATCCTCGACATGATGTACTAGTTTGGTAATGGAGATTAACCCAGCTTTATCACAATTTGTTACAAAATGTGCTCTGTATATTTTCTCTGTTCTTTCGTTTCTGTATTTTAAGATACTGTGACATTTGCCTTTGAAGTAACTGCCTGCCAGATTTAATGTCTTTAATTTAATGTTACTGTTTCCAGTCCTGTAAAGTGTACAGACCTGGTGCAAAGTAAACATCAGAGACCAGGGAGTAGATGAGGGTGTTTTTTACGATCTCTCTGATAAGACTAGTAAGTAGATGGTAATGCTCCTTGAAGTTGTATAGAAGCCTGACTCATTTTCATGCATTATAAATGATGCTTCCTAAGCCAACAGAAAATGCAATAAAAGCAGTGCTCGAATTATCTTTTTGTCTTTAAGGGGGTCTCTCTATCTCATAAAGAAAAAAGTTGGCACACCCTGCACATAGCCTAACAAAGCTATACAATTAAATAGCCTAGGTGTGCTTTTGCGCAGTATATGTGCACGGTAGGCCTAGGCTATAACTTGACACACGCATACAGACAGACAGAGAGATTTTTATTTTTTTACAGAAATGGATTCCTTTTAATTAATTTCAACATATTATTGATTGTAATAGTCCATATTTCATTTCAATTTCGCAATACAAAGAAATAGACTAAATGATTTAGTCTGAGTGTCATTCTCAATTTCACGATGAAATAAAACATAACTCATTTGAACCAGACCACCGTCTCAGATATCCTCAGTGTCAAACACAATAATGCATGTAGTCTTTAACTTATACACAGGGAAAATGTACTAACTGGCAGAAATGAATGAAGCCATTGCACAGCCAAACTATGTTCTAGTCTTATAATGTACACGTAGTGATAACAACACCTGGGTGTTCAGTCGTCTCGTGTGTTGAACCGTGGAAATAAATAGACGAACAATTTTGGAATTTGCATTGAGATGTTGTCGGGTAGCCTATTCACTGAATATTCCGCCATCAGAGATTGCATTGTATTGCTGACAGGTCTTTCAAAATATCTGGGAACTTTTCCGAAGCTCTGAATGGCAGAGGATAGCTACAGATTTATTTATTTAAGATGTATTGGTGGTATTTACCTCAAAAGCACATTAAGCTAAAAGCAAGGGGACTTCTTCGGACTTGCGAGTGCTGTCAAATCGATCGTAGCCTATGCAGTTTGCTCACATAGCCTAGTGGTGTGGTGGTGAAGTGCAGTCATGCTGTGTTCATGAGCGTAGGGTAGGCTCAGGTCTACGTCCCATGGTAGCCTATATTTTAATTTAACGTCTGTAATGGTAAGAGACCGCACATGGATGGATAATGAGCGTTATTTAAGATTAAATTACAATGCCACATATGGCAGACACCTTCAGATATGAGAGACCCCCTCAGATTTTTGACTTTGTTGCTTTCATGGGAGCCAGTCCTCACTCTATGGGAGCTCGGCTCCCTCTGGCTCCCACGTAATTCGAGCACTGAATAAAAGGTAGAAGTTACTAAAACAAGTCCTGAAGCAGCTCTGTAAGTGGTGCATAGCCAGTGAGTTAGAAGTGCTGATTTGTACAGTGTGTGTATCTTATCAGGTACTAAGATGATAAAGTCCATGTCCCTGTGTAGTTGCCTCAGAACAAACTTGTCACACTAAGTGCATGCAAGAAGGGGAATAATAATGGTTTTATTCCAGCTTCAATCTGCAGATACTTCTTTTTTATGGCTTTCTCTCTCAATATATCAACTTCTTATTCTGAGCTACTTCCTGCAGTTTTAGATATAGAACAATTCAGTTTGATTGTCTGTGGACAGATTATGTAGCTGTGTGTCTTTAAGAGGCACTGCCCTGTGATATCCATGAGGATTAGCTCACTATCTTATGCCTGCCTGTGCACTTATGTAAATGTCTGTATGTGTGTGTCCAGCGATTTGTGTCCCAGGACTTTCTTCCCCCTGAATTCCAGCACCTGGTGTTGTCTGGGGCTCGGCTCCGTCCTGGTCTGATGGTAAAATTGCTTCTGTGACCTTTGACCTCCCGATTAACCACTAATCACAATGGAGTATAGCGAACATGCCTAAGCTGAATTGGGGTCAGTGCTGCAATTCCCTCACTAATGGTTCAGGATAGAGCAAGGGAAAAGCAAACTGACCGCTTGTCAGCGCTTAAAGGCAACTTAATCATGGAGCTTTCATAACACATCAGACAAAGCAGGGGAGCAATTTGTTCTGTAACACGTATAACCCATGTTATGTCCTGTAGGTGTTGAAAAATAGAATGCTGTGTTTGCTGCTGGATGAGGTACATGAAGTGCGTTGTTTTGTCATATGGGTTGAGTGAGGCTTGAGTAGTGGCCATGTTTTTAAAAGCATTAATCACAGCTGATACAGTGATTGAGTGGTCCAGATACTTATCTTATTCTCTATCTCTCTCTCTCTCCTCTACCTCTCTCCCTGATTCTGTATTTTTAGGAGAACCAGAAGCTGAGGGAGCAGAACGACGAGCTTAACGGTCAGATCCTCAGCCTCAGTCTATATGAAGCCAAGACCCTGTTCGCCACACAGACCAAGGCCCAGTCTCTAGCTGCTGAGATAGAAAATGCCTCCAGAGACCAGGTAAAATCAGGACAAGATAAAGATGATGCATGCATATTTTATTCTTAAACACTTTTCTGCCTGTATTTTCAACGTTGCCTGCTGAGCTTCTTAAATAGATTTCATCTGAACAATGTTATTAAAGGTGCCTTACATACGTAGTTAGAGCGTTACTGTATTTCTTAGCACAGCATGATAGTGTTCTAGATATTACATTATTGTAGATTTGAATCTATTATGCATAATATGGAGGTCATTTCTCACACATAGACACTGACTAACACCATGGAAATAAGCTGTCCGTGCTTAAAATGGAATAAGCACTATGAAATCTGCACCTCTAACAGAATCAGAGCTGAACAAGTAGTGGATCACTAGAAAATTAATTTTCAACTATTTTGATAATCGATTAATTGTTTTTAATCAAAAATGCCTCTGGCTCCACCTTCTGTAATGAATGTGAGAAGTTGCTGCTGCCTTTGTTTTGGTTTAGGAAAAGTAATTTCTTTTTTGCCGTTTTGGACGGTTGGCTGGACAAACAACACCTGGGGCTTTATGAAATTGTGATTGCCATTGATTACTATTTTGTGACATTATTGACCAAATGATTAATTAATTAATCGGGGAAATAGTCAAGTTTAATCAGTAATGAAAATAATTGTTAATCACAGCCTTAATCAGCATTTCTATATAAATAATTAACTCACCAGATTATTGCAGGTGTACCCCTTAACAAGTGATTTGTATGCAGCCAATCTAGTCCCAAATTAAAACTAAGAAACTCTTGTGTTATAATACTTGTTAATAAACTGAAATGAAGATGTGTTTGACATACGTCTCTCTCCCCAGTTAATGGAAGCCCTGAAGGAGCAGGAAGAAATCAACATACGTCTGCGACAGTACATGGACAAAATCATCCTGTCCATCCTGGACCACAACCCCTCCATCCTGGAGATCAAGGGCGACTAGCAGGGACTCAATTGGAATGAGAATCGTTCCCGCTCTTGGGAGAATGAGGAACATTCCAGTTGTTTGACCAGAACCTGCAACTCAAGTCAGGAATCTGTAAAGGAAAGCATAGAGAACCAGAGCCAGTCTGAAGAACTGGAACATACCGTATAAATAGACATGCATCGCCCCCTGCTGTTTGTGGCGGTGAAATAACTTCTAGAATGGGATTCTGCGCTGAACTAAAGGGAGTTTTCTCAACCAGGGACTGCTCTCTCACTGCAGGTCATACTACTGTGACTCTTCAACTTGATCTACCCTGCTCTGTTTATTCACTGTCTATGCTGTGAACTGTTGTTACTGTCACAACGTTGATCTCATTATGACAAAACAGGTGGTTTCTTCCCAGGAACATCCTGCGCTCAACATGCTTTGAGGATCGACAAAGTTGCTCGATGTAGTACACTGGACATAATGTACCTTGGAATTAAAACTGGAACAATGTAACAAACCTGATGTACTTTTTCCTGTTGTAATATTAGTTGTATTATTCACGGATAGAGTTTGGTATGATGTTTTAGGAAAATGCAGTGAGACAGACGAACCAGTTGGCAAGCAGACTGTAAACCCGACTCTCAGAGGCATGAAGGCAGACCAGTCAAGTGTTGCCTGATCTGTAAACTGCCCATCTTTTCTCCTCTGTCATGTAGGTGTTCTCTGAAGAATGCATGTTGACGACGTTTTTGGACAGGCACGTTTTAAGAGAGGATGGAGAACAGTGTCAAAGTGGTCAGAGAAAGGGAAAAAAAATAGGAACTCCTGTAACTACAAGGAAGCAGACGATTCAAAGTGAGCTTAAGAAGTGGGGCGTCAGATGCTGGACCTTGTATGCGAGCAAAGGAGGGTTTTGGTGAAGTCGTGATGGTTAATTGAAGGTGGATTTGCTTTATTCTCGAAAAAATGTCTTCCAGTAACCTTGCAACAGCACTTGCAATGTCAATCAGTCCAATAGTGAATCTTTTTCACTGAGAAGTGGCCCTTAGTTGGTTCAGATGAGTAGGAGGGTGTCACTTTATGGAGCAGAAGCTGCAACCAAGGAGTGTCTTTAAACTGTAACTTCCATGGATGCTATTTGCTAGCAATGCATTGGCTTAGTACATTGTTGCTACCCATAGACCCAATTATGTTGCACAGAAATATAAGGATATGAATGTACAGGGTGTATGGTGGATTTCCATCGGTGTGACTGGTAGCCATTGTAACATGGTTTACTGAATCATCTCTCTATGCTCAGTGAAATCACCTCAGATATTGTATGTGAGCATGCACAGGAGATTCAGTTTTTGGTACAAAAAAAACTGGATTAGCAATCTCATTGAAGCCTACAGGTTGCAGATTGTTTTTAAAGCCCTCTGAAACTCTAATAATGTAAATATCATGAATGTACAACTGGACATTTCACTTTCTGTGAGGCCAAAAAGGCTTTTTGACTTTAAACGCTGTAATCGGTTCAGATGCGTTGTAATGAAGAGGGCATTGTACAGGGAGGGAAAACAATTACAATCTGCTGCATTACCATATGTTATTATTCTAAACTTGAGTTTTGCTTCCTTGCACAAACAAACGTTTTGTTTCCTTTTGCATGGTTCACCTTTTCTTCTGTCTGTGCCTTTGAGGATATTTTTCAAGACGATGTTGCTATAGATTTACATAGTTTTTACATTCTTTTACATTCTATGTCTATGTCTGAAATATTTTCTTGACTTGTAAATGTTGTAATTATATAGTGATAATTTGTATTCATGTGCCACTCACCACTTTTTTCAGATTGATACTATGAAAACGATTTTATACAGTTTTATCAAGAAATAACTTGTGATTGCTTAGGTGTCCTATTAGAAAAGCGGTATAGCACAATGCTTTGTATGTAAGGCAAGGTTAGCATTTTGGAACTTTTTTTGTTAGTCACGGTAAGTCCATTGCTTTTCAATCTGCTTTATATTGGCTTTTACATGGTTGTAAAATGTCTTCCTAACTTAAAGTAAATGGTGAGCATTATGAGCAATATTAACGTATTTACCAATACCTGCTGATTTTTGTTTTGTTTCACAAATATTTTCACTCTATAGCTGATTGTGCCATTCTAGATAAAAAAACAAAAAAACAACAGTACATTAAGATGTAAAATTTGTCACAGACCCATTTCTTGTAGCTCTTAAATTTTGAATCATTAGGGCTATCCAATGTGATGTAGTCACTAAAACAGCAATAAAATGGCTTTGGCAGTGATGCCGTCTCATTAACTTTATTTTAAATTAAATGTATTTCTCATTTCCATTTATATATCTGTAATATAACAAGAAATCACTTATTATATGCCTACACTGCTGATGTCTTAGCTGCCATTGTGTTTTACATACTGTTCTGTAAATAAAAAAACATTTGAGCTGACATTGAACCCATTATAACCCATTCTTATCCAGTTACATGACTGATTTCAGAATTTACAATTATGGTTAATTGAAAGCTGGTTGCATCTGAAGGCATATCTATATTGAGATCATTAAAACAGGCCAACATGACTGGAGCTGAAAGACATGTAAATGGAGAAATAGATCTATCTATACATAGTACTTTGCGAACAGCAAAACAAAGTATGTACCCCAATATTACACCATTAAACTGCTTCTATAACAGACTACACTGTACTGGGAATTTCCAGTTTTATGTGCAGGCCAGTCAAGTTCCTCTGCACCAAACACGGATAACCATTTAATCATGGATCTTGCTTTGTGCATGAGGTGACTTAAGTCATGCTGAAACAGGAGGGGGCCCAGCCTTCTCAAAACTGTTGTTAAAAAGTTGGAAGCACACTAATGTCTTAAGTACCACTGTACCGGGCAGCATTACGATTTGAACAGGACCTTGCCTAAACCAAGAGCCCCAGAGTCCATACATGCATGAGGATAGGACAAATTGTCCACCTAGTTTTGACCAAAGGGTATAGTGTAAGCTATCTATAATCAGGCACATTTTTAATAGATTATTCCAGCCAATTATGATTAGTCTAAAATGCTTTGATATTCAAAGTTTAATCCTTGGTCTAATTTATAAAGAATAAATATTTCTGACTTTTTTAATTTGTACGTTTGTACTTTGAAAGGTGGCTTTGAAAACTTCACAGATGATAACGTAAAGAAAAACAGAAGCGGTAGGCTATTTATAGAAATATACAGCTGTGATTTGGCGCAAATATGAGTGTTTGTAACTAATAAGAAGTGGGTTATGTCGCATGCATTGATGAGAAGTTGTTTTTTTTGCCACAAGGGGTCCCTGTTCGATCATCGATTATCGTCCTGTATCTAAGCAATCTGTTAAGGCCCTGAGAGGAACACATTCTGAACAAACAGAATTATCTTTCACGCCTACATGGGGTTAATGTTTTGATATTTGAAAAAGACTGTATGTCTAACCTAAAAACCTAACTCACCTGGTTATTGGCGTATCGTCTAACGTTACTTCCTCTTTGTACATCGCGGGATTCCCAGTTTGTACTAACGTCACACCACCGGGGAGGTGTGCCTCTGGCTGCAGTAACGTTACAGAAATTCTCTGGTTACAGGTAAGAGGTAACGTTAGCCAATTTTAGGATTTAGAGTTAGGTAAGTTATGGGATTGATTTTCCATTAACATGTTTATTGGAAGGTTACCTAGCTGTATGTTGTTAACTGGATTGCTTTTCTTTATGGTAAGCACATTCACTGTCAACAGCCAACACGACGGTTAACGTTAGCTAGCTAGCTAATGTGGGATGTTAGCATGCAGCAGGTCAACTGTCTTTCATCGGGGTTGGGAAGAGTAGCTAACTAGCTACTGCTGAGTAAATAGCAGTGATTATGAATAACGCTGATAACGCTCATGAAGCAGGTACAACGCTGGTGTGAAAATTAAATTTTGGGGTAACGTCAACATAACCGAGTATTTGATTGATTTTAAGGGGAGCATGGCTAATGTTCTACATTGTAGCAAACGGTAAAAGTGCACAAAAAAGGGGGAAGCGGTGATGATCACGGCGGTCGGGGTACGAAGCGTTTGCCGCCCACGTGAACGCGCACAGATTTTGCTCTGCCGCCCAGCGTTCACCGTGCTGAACTTCTGGCGGTTTCCGCCAGTCGGCAGGAACCGTTTTAAAAACGCCTTTGCGTTTTGGGGAAACGCTCTTGAAGGTAGGCGGTTGTCAGGGCGGTTTCCGCGCGGAGGTGTAGCGGGATTATTACAGGAGTCATACTATGCTTTAAGGTCAGCTTCACAGTAAACAAGTCATTTAAATTGCTAATTTACATTCAAAGTAAAGATTTGTGCACCAGACTTACACTTTATAAATAAATGTAGCTAAGTTTTATGACAGTAAATGTACTCTTCTCAGTAAGAAGGGAAGGATATTTACTGGTATTCCCATTTGAAAGTTATAAAGAATTTCTTAAAGGGGTGAAAGAATGCAAAACCGATTTACCTTGTCATAGTTGAATAACAGACAGTTTGGAGGGTAAATAGGACGTACATAGAACCTCAAAATACCAGCGACACCTCTTTCCTCTGCAAATCTCACAATTTGAAACTGCCTCTGAAAACGGGCGAATCTCAATGAAGCTCATAGTTGACGTCAACTATGTGGCTGTACCTTATTTGGCTCTTTGTCACGCCCTAACATTTACATAGGCTACACCGCTGATCTGAGATCAGGTAGTCTTCTGAATAGGTCGCGCAGATCTCAGAAATTGTATACATTGTTCATCTGCTATTTTATCACTACATTCACTTCTGAGACTTTTTTATGCGAGAAATCAACTATGTAGAGGTCAAATATGGACCGTTTTACGAAAATTGATGGCTAATTTTGTCCGACTGTGCAGCGAGCTTGTTACGCCCGCAATCTCTTACCACAGGTTCCAGTTAATCTTATAATGGAATTGAATTAAATTGAAATCGGACAAAAGTGTTAGCTAAGCTTTGTAAGACCTTAGGGTAGCTGTGATATACATGCCGTGACGAAATTTAAACTGTAAATATACGATAGTTATGCTGGCAGCCGGCCAGCTCCGCAGAGCCCCGAGCCCCGGTAGTCCAGTAACCCAGAAACGGTGACTTTGCCCTGGGTATGGAGCCCAGCAGGCTGCCGCTTTCTCGTCAGACTGTGTGGAGCTCCTGAAGTCCGACACGTCTTACCAAATTTGCAATTAGCCATAAATTTTTGTAAAACGGCCCATATTTGAGCTTTATATAGTTGATTTCTTGCATAAAAAGTCTCAGAAGTGAATTTAGTAATGAAATAGTAGACGAAAAATGTATAACATTGCAGTGTCTGAAATATGAGACCTGCTGCTCAACCAATCAGCGCACAGCTCATCTAAATATTCATGAGCATACCATATTTGGAAGAAAAACTCTTGTTCCAAATAGAGCCATATTCACAGGGTAGTTAAGGGCCCATAGAATAGCACTCGGGCCATTTTCAGCCCAACCAATGTTACATACCCTATTAGGAGACCTTAAGGAACAGTGTTAAATACCCTATATAATCATTCTGTCACCCCTTTAATACATCTAACATTGACTTAGAATCCAAATGATTTAAACTGTTGGATGCATTCTTCCCTACTTTTTTTTTTATTTTTATTTTTTTATCAACGAACCACATAAATCCTAGTCTGATTTTAAAATATCCCAGGGCGTTAGTTACGTTTACTGGTTTTATTGTTATTTGGATTTTATTATTTTTTAACCGTACCAAGTGCAAAGGGGCCTAGGTCAGGGAATTACCAAAGTCCTAAGGATTTATTCTCCAGGGACCAATAATGAGCTCAATTGCATGGCAATGCATCCAGTAGTTACCAAATGCAATATTAAATTAATTGATATATCAATTTTGATTATTGTCACGTTGTTTTCTTTCATTCTTTGCACTTATATCAAACCCTCCAGATACATTACAGGTGACGTGATGCCTCAGAATGGTATGAACTATGAGGGTGGAAGAGGAGGGACGCGTCACAACACCTGTAAAGCAAACGGTCAGGTTCCAGGCACAGGTTTGGTTAATGGAGCTGTTGTTCACAATGGCTGCTCAGCTGATGCCACTAGAACCAGTGAGAAAACCCCAGCTGGCACACTGAACGATACCAAACCACGATGCATGGTTGATGGTTATATTGACCAGAGCTCCAAGGGCAGCAGTACAAAAGCAGCGCCCCCAAGGACAATCAGGAGACATGGAAGCACGATTTCAGCTGTCACTGATGCCTCAGCAGCTGGCAGGGTCCGCAGTTCAGGAACTCCAGGTGGTATCTCAGTGAATGGGGACACCGGTATAGACACTGTTGCTTTGCCATGTAATTCTGACCAAATGGCACCACAGCCCAGCCTGTCGGCAGCAGCAAAGATCCAGAGAAGAAGGACGAAATTCAGACATAAAAAGAGGTGCGCCACCTTCCTTACAGCTGCTTTGAATACATGTACATTCACGTATAGGTACTCACTCCTGTCAGTCAAATCTCCTCTATATGACTTGAGTTACAGTTACAAGGCTGGTGTAGACGACTGCATTGGTTAAAATGGAAATGGGTCTGTTCTGTCAAGACAGGTGGCTGAAAAATGTGACTGCAGAGACAGGGTGTGAAAAATACTACTTTACTATTTTTGGTGGATTTCTTTTCTCTTATGAAGATGTGCAAATCAAATGAGTACAATGTAAAAGGAATAGTTTGACATTTTGCTATACTCGTAAAGCCTTTCTTGCTGAGATTTCGAAGAGAAGATTGATATTACTCCCATATCTCTTATCAAACAATTCTACAGCCAGCAGTTGGTTAGCTTAGCGTAGCATAAAGACTGGAAACAGGGGAAACACTAATGAAGAAATTTGCCTGATTGTGGAATGCTTAAGTCAATTTGAGACCTATCAATCTGCCAACTTTTATAGAGACACGGAAGTCATCCATCCAGTGTACCCTACTCTCCCATCGATGCCCCCACAAGAGAAGGAAGACTGGGAAAATGAGATCCAAGAGGTCACAAAGACTGACTGGGGAAAGTTCTGTTTCGGGGAGACACCCTACGGTAAAGGAAAAAAAAAAAACATTTAAATATTACGATTTCTCCCTCCAAAGCACTGTATTGATACTATATGTTAAAATACATACTAGTTAGTGTATATACTTATTTATAAGTTATATGAAATAACCTTTAAGTGCTCATATTGTGCTCATTTTCAGGTTCATAATTGTATTTAGAGGTTGCACCAGAATAGGTTTATGTGGTTTCATTTTCAAAAAACACCATATTTTTGTTGTACTGCACATTGCTGCAGCTCCTCTTTTCTCCCTGTGTGTTGAGCTCTCTGTTTTAGCTACAGAGTGAGGCATCTCACTTCTGTTCCATCTTTGTTGGGAGTCGCACATGCGCAGTACCTAGGTAAGCACTGCTAGCTAGTCAGTTGCAGAGTATGAGGGCATGCCATGCTAGCAGCTAGGCGAGCATTATAACGTGTTACAAAGTGATGCACGTTCATCACGGAAGTAAAGGCTGGACTACAATAGAGCTGTTTGGAGCAGTTTGTGAACAGTGTTTTCTGTTGGAGATGGTAAGTCCCTTTAGGGTGGACTTTGGGCTTTTTCACTTTATAAATCTATAACGTGCACAAAAAAGATATATAACACGATAAAGGAAAGGGGGGAAAAAAGCCAAAAAGCATAATATGAGCACTTTAACCTATTTTGCTGTACGGGTAATTTCAGAAAAATTGTTACCACTGCAGTCAGATGAAGGAAACAAAAAATATATATATAAGGTTTCTCTCAGCAAGCTGTTTCTACTCAGGCTGACGTTGACTTTCAAAGTTCCTAGGATTCAGGTCAGACCAAGCACAAATGTTCTAATGGTGTTCTGTGCCTCCTCCAGGTCCACAAGATGTTATCCATTTTGATTTGCGCGATTTGACACTTAAGCAAAGGGACACAGTTGACCTGCCGGTGACAGCCAATTACAAACCAGCCGTACACCACCCTCGCCCTGTCAAATGGTCCTGCTACAGCATTCCCACGGAGACGGACCAGTTCGCAGACGCTGACGAGTAAGCCAGACGCATGTTGTTATGTTAAAGGTTTGGTAGAAGTCAATGTTCACATACCAAAAGTAACTAAGGGGTTCTGCTGTGAATCGTGTTAGCCCTTATTGGCATTGTGCAGATGTGGGGATCCTGGATAGTACCCATGCTTAGAATATTTGTTTAGTCACCATGAGTCTTATTTTCCTCATCTAAAACATTATTGGACATTTTTTTAATTTAAAACTTTTCTGGGTTAATGCTATCTCAGGTCAAAGATTATAGGGTGGAGCCTAGGTTGCAATCAGGTTGTTATTTTTATTGTATGTTTTACTTTGTATTTTATATTCAGATTTTATATTGTAACATATTTGTCTTCTGTGAGCTTAAGGAATGATTTTAGATAAACTACCATACTTTGCTGTTGTACCGCTTCAGTGACTGTTACTGAAAATGGTCATGCATTTACTGTTCTTCCATTTCATATCTTCATCATTTTGCTAGTATTCCAAAAAACTCCATTAATAGTTTTTATGTAAATTCTGTATTTTGTGTTTTATAATGCCTGAAATGGGCACACTGTTGGCATTATAAGTTGCTCTTTTGAGCTATCAATTCAATTGTTTATCAACTGCACGTTCACAACAAGCACATGAAGCAACTATTTTAATTTGGAGCCAACCTAACCAAGAAATGATAGTTTGATTATGTAACAACAACAAATCGTTATCTGCCCTTTCACACTTTCATTTTCACAACCACAATAAATCAAATTTTCTTTTACCTTGTGGTCAAACCTCCACGTTTATCTCCACTATTCACCGCTATAGTTCTCTGTTAAGATCTCTCACTCCCATTTTACTACAGAAACCAATGTGATGTTGCCTGGTTTAAATTGTACTGGTTTGCCATGACAGCGTTTGGCCACTAGATGGAAAAGTTGTTGTCAGATTTGGCTTTCTGTGTTATTCCACACACCTTTGGGAGTTCAGTGGGTTCATTCCCAAAGACTTGGGAGACACAAGCACGTTCTTGCCCACAATTCAAATCCCATTTCCCCCCTGGTAGTTTATTCAGAATGCTAAAGATGGCTGTTACTAAGCTGATTCATGTAATCTATTAGTACTAAATCATTCATGTCCACAGACACCATGTCAATAATAGACTGAGGTCATAATCTCTGGTGAAATCCACAGTCGTGCGCTCTGATAAGACTTTGTAGTTAAATTCTAAGTAGAGCTCTTCAAGACTCTAGATTCAAAAGAATACAACATCAGATAATTCACTAGAGTGAAAGAGATGAAGTAGCTTTTGATGTTCGCCGGCCATCTGTGTGAATTGCATTGTTGATGTAAAGGCTAAATGTGACTGGAGGAGTGATGAGCATAGATGTCGTACTTTTCTGGTGTTTACAGACACTTGAGACGGGGATTGAAAGGTCACTGAGCACTTCCTGTTGAACTGTTCATAAGAGTTTCAGACGGTTAAGAATGTAGTGTCCGAAATAAGAGAAACATGGCATGCCAAAATTAAGGGTGTCAAAGATGAACAACTGCCTCTCGATCAGTGCATGCAGGGATAGCCTTCAGCCTATCCACCCCTGAACAGGATAAGTAGTTAACAAAATGGATGGGTGAATGTCAGAATGTACATTTTAATATGCATTTGTCTGTTTTAAAACATAAATTTCCAGGAAACTGACTGAATGTCATTGTTAATTTACCCTACGGATGATCATTCTTTGCAAACTTGGCTTGACTTGGCTTTGGAGTGAAACTCCACTCCAAAGCATAATTCACATATGCTATTTGTTTGATCTTAGACAATTTGATAAATATGTGTGAGCATGAAGAACTCTCTCCCAAACCTAGAAAACCCAGATTTAAATTTGTCATGTCTTCATAAGATTAGGTCTTGTAGCTGCTTCTTTGACAGGAAGTGTTACACCGTTGCTGATTTCACATCCATATGACCTATTTTGTTAGCTTAAATGCTTTTCACAACAAAATGGCCCGTTTCCTCATTTAAAGTTCCCCTCAACACTAGGAATCTGTTTACCAAACCCATCTGTTATTCATTGTCATTGGAGCAGCTCACATACTCTCACAAATAGCTGTTTGAGAGACTGCTTCACATTCACAAAACTTGACTAAACCAGCATCATTTAAAAAGTGTTTTTTCTAGGGTGGAGTTCTCCTTGAATGCTGCAGTAGCTGTAATAGTCTTGCATTATAATTGTGTGGGGGTGGTATTAGAGAAATAGAAATAGCATGTATCATACATGTTGTAATCCTGGTGAGTGATTCATGTCATCTCAATGGACCCTTTCTCCACATCCTGCATTTGGACAAATAAGCGGCCTTTTTGCCCTTTTACATCCACACTGCAGTTATTGTATGGGTCAAGTTCAACTCATTGCTTGTAGTTCATGTTTTAACTGAAGTTGAGTACATTATTAGAATGTAGGTAGTGCGCTGACCACCCACGCTGTTTTATTGTATTGATAGCCAGATTTACTTTGATGATAATACAAAGTTACATTTCCCAGTGCTCAGAGGACTTTGGGAAAACAGTTACAGTCCTTTTAGCGCCACATTTCTCAGATGTGAATCACCACCAGTTTTTTCATCTGGTTCCAGTGTGACCAGTCATTTAGCATTCAGCGTGTTGATTGATCTGGCAGCATAATGGTTTGTTAGTCTGGCACAGGAAGAAACCCAGGAGGAGACAGGAAGGAGGATTGTGGTCATTTTAACCTCCTCCTGCTGACCAAAGCAAACACAGTGTGCTAGTGGATATAGACATTTGTCATGAAAATCGGCGTTATTCAAAATCTGCTTTCCTAAATCACTAATCCTTCCTTTGCTTCCACATGGAAGCTGCAGCCAAATGCTCAGCCTAGTGTAGGTACAAGTGGTAACTTCAGGTTAACTTAAATGGTGATATTCTACTGTATATTTTTCTACATGTTAACAAATGCCACCTAAACACCAAAATCAAAAATGTATTGATCCTATCAACAAGTATTGTCTGTTGTCCAAATACTATAGTATTAGAAACACATCAATGAGCCAAACCTGTGCACTATGGGCATGTTACTTCAGTAAGATGTACACAATCACTGTAGTTTATTATGAGGCAATCCCCCCATAGACCGTCCTGCTGCCATTACTCACTAAAGACCCAAATGTATATTTATCTGCCGTTTTAAATAGACCCCAACAAATTCACTTTTATCTTTGTTTGAGTAATGTTTGCTAAAAAAAAATACTACAGTGCCTTTTTGACCCTGTTTTAAAGATTTTCAACTTCAGTTGGAACCAATGGCCATTGTGGCAGAGTGCCACAGATGGAGTCGGGGAGTCAAAGTATTGAGAAACGTACTAACACAAGAAAATACAGAATATCAATAATAGCTATTGTTAAATATTGACATTCTGTGGTGTCAATTCAAACAAGTTATCAGATTTGAGCTTGGGTATCCTCAACTGTTTAGATTTAGTGTGTATGGAAACTAAGAAACAAAACCAAAATGTATTTTATAATATGCATCCGTTCTCCTGATCCAAAGGGCTTTATTGATGCAGGGTGCAATTAGGTCACTATTGGGGGGGGGGGGTGACCATCGAAACAAATCCTGTTCCTTCACATTCTTCCATACAAATAGCAAGTAATAATGTGTGTAATTAATAATAGATTCAGGGTTCATACGTTTTGAAAAAATCTGGAAAAGTTATGGAATTAAAAAATGCAAATTACAGGCCTGGAAAGGTTTTGGAAACATAAAAAGACCCAGAAAGTTTTGGGAAAGTCATGGAATTGTTTTTTTAACAAAGCATAATAATATGTGATTTAATAGATGTATTTCACGTCGTCCTAACCTCAACGTTCTATTCGGGGCGCGATATTACGAATTCCACTATGAACCACATCAATTGTCATTCATTTTATTGTTAAATCTCTGAGGGTAAACTTTTTATTCTTATTGTATAATGTCGACTGACATTTTCAGGAATACATAGTCATGGAAATTTGCCGAAAAGTATTGGTTAAAATGCGTATGAACCCTGTAGATTGCACACCTAGTTCAGAGGCACTTGGCTCTCTGTTTCTCCTCTGTGACTCACCTCCAGTCCTGGCTTTTTCATCTCTCTTCAGTGTGTCCGGTCACATCCCATGCCTTCTTTTGCTAGATCTTGTAACAGTGTGTTGGCAAGTACAGGAAGATGCCTGTGGTTAGCCAACCACAGCCAGAGCTAACCAGTACAAAAACATAAATAAATTGGCTGTTTGGGGGGTTAGGGATTCCGGTAAATTACAACAATTATCTTCAGTCCACTAGTGAAAATTGGTAAAAGATGGAAACTACAAGGCCCTTTTGGAAAACTTGCCTCATTTAGGGTATAGTCATGCCAGTGTTATTTCATTTGTTTTTTTGTTTTGTGTTCATAGACATTTGGCAGCATTAAATTTAATGACTCCTTGGCACTAAACTTTCTGGAAATGGTGGGTACTATGTAATGGTTTGTTTTTAGGCTGTGAGGATGTGAACACATTAATTTCTCTGAGGTTGTAATGCTCCTAAAGAAGAAGATTCATGATTTCATAGTGACTTGACCCAGTAGGAAGACAGTCAGGGTGTAGGGATCTGGGTGACAGACCCTATCGAGAAAGAAATTGACATAGCCTGTGGAAATAGCTGGCAGCAGTGACTGTAAAAGTTAGAGCAGCCTGATGACAAGGCACACTGTTTCTTAACTTTGTGATGAAACAAAAAAGGTGCTGCAATGCTTCTGGATGTTCATCCAAGTAGGTTAGCTTACACACTAAATCATCTGTGGGCCTTAACCCTGAGGCAATCTATTAAGTAAGTAAGTAAGTAAAGTTTATTTATTTATATAGCACTTTTAACAGATACAAATCACAATGTGCTTTACAATAAATTGGAATATGATAAATAGAAGACATAAGAATATACTATTAGTGTTTATATTTTGGAATTTAGGACGCTCTCATTAAGTTTTAGCATAATTTTGTGTTTTTGGGTGGATTGTTCTGAAACAAACCGTCGCCACATCTGTTGAACAGAGGAAGGGCAACAGATTTTGCTGAGTCAGAGTGATTGGAATCAAAGGGCGTTTGCCTTACCATATGGTGAAACTGGAGCACTGCACCAGTGCTATAAGCCCAGGTCTGGTAAATTCACTTCCTGAGTGTCACTGTAATACTTTTCTCAGACATTCTTGTTGTAACATGATGGTTTTTATTAGGATACAGTTAAGGGAATACATACGTTTTGGCATATTCCTCCTGAATTTAATTATAGCAACATATTTCAGCTACTGCCCAGTTTGTGGACACTCACAACTGTCTCTAATATAACAAGAGACAGAGAATATTGTGCCATCCTTTAATGTCTAACATCACAATAACACAGACATTTCCACACAGAATTAATAGAAAAAAAAGGAAAATGCCAGCATCATTTTCCAGGGTTATGGGTACATTTTACGCTAAGGAACATTTAAGAATTTGTGTGTATAGTTAATCTCCTTTTACAAAGAACCTAGCCTTGGTTTATACAGCCTGAGATTAGTTTTGCTCTCATTTAGACTTGTTCTTGTCATGGCCTCTTTTGCTACATAGGATCAATGTTTTATGAAGTAATTGCAGGTCCTCTTTAAGGTCTTAGTATAAGAAGCCCCTGGCACTGTAGTCAGTTGATTAAGTTCATTCAGTCTGTTCTTTTGTTTTTTGCTTTAATACTCTATCACTTTACACTAAATTTATCCAGTAGGGCTGCACCTAACAAATTATTTTCAATATAATTTAATCTGACAGGGATTTTTTAGTTTGTCATATAATATGTCAATAAACACCCAAATTGACATTGAGCTTGTTTTGTTTTGACCAACAGTCCAAAACCCAAAGATTTTCATTTTGCCAGAAGAAATCCAATTTAGAGTAAGCCAGCAAACTAGCAGATAAGTTGTCTGTCAATCAACATTTCCGCTCTACGATGAAGCCGTTGGTGAGCTAAAACTGTTAACCTTATTTAAATCACAAATGTCCCACTATCATTTTGAATGTTCCATGTTGAGTTGAACCCAAAGCCCAAAGTGACCTTAAAGGTGCTGTAGGTAGGATTGTGAAGATCCAGGATTTAGCCCAAAAATTTGAACATCAACAACTTCTCAGTCCCTCCCCCTTTTCTGCTAAAGCCCAAAACTGTCTAATAAGCCCTTCCCCCCACAAGGGAGAATGAATGCGTGTGCATGAGCAGTGATTTACACGCAGTTAGACTTTTTAATGTTTACTATTCTATACTCCAGGGATTCTCAAACTTTATAATCAAAGGTCCAAATCTGATTTATATACAAGGTCAAAGGTCCGGAACGATTGGCAATAAGCAATTTACTTTTATTAAACTTGCTTATAACTTACAATCAATACATTTGTTAGGTTAATTTAAATTTAAGTTTAAGGCAGTCAGAAAAAAATTACATTCAAGCCTAGTGGAAAAGATGTCACGGTTTGACTGCAATCTGTTGCCTAAATTACAGCAACTCTAACTTTAAAAGCAACATACATTCAAGTGTCGGACATTTTCAAAATACATTCCAAACTAGTGCAAAAGAAATGGCATTGTCTGCTAGACTGGGTAAACCCAGCCTGAGCTGCAGGGCGTAAATCAAATCGGGCGGCCGATCGGGCTGGGTTTACCCAGTCTAGCAGAAATCTGTACGTTTATCTATCCTGCATCCATTACAGTTTTGCGGGGACCGATCACAAACTGGCTTATCCACCTGGCGCTATTGGCGGGTTTAACGCGATGACGATAGAGAAGCGACCAAGCAGCTTCTTGTTTACATTCGGCCACCGAGCGCAGCAACCCGTTGATGCCGCTGTCGCTGCTACGTCACCCGGACCGTTGGTCTGATTGGTTGAAGGACTATCCAATTGCGTACAGAGTCATTTGAACACATCACACCTCTTGTGCAGTAGAAAATACAGAGCAGACTCCCCAGACTAATGTTCAATCTTAAAAGATTGAGCTTGCACTGGTGATAGCCAGACTAAGTGTCTGCCCCGAAATGGTTGCTTTTGAACCTAAGCAGCTCCAACATTTATGAAAAAATGTACAGGTGTACAGTATAGTTTTAGAAGAAATATTAACAAAAAGAGAACAATCTTCATTGATTGATTTTTCATGCCTAAAAAAAGTAAATGTTACAAACTAAATAAGCAAACTGTTTTTGTTTTCATGCCTGGAAAAAAATGATTAAACAAACTGACCTTAAAAACTACAAGGCACAGTAATATAAAGGCTACTCGGAGAGAGGCTTCAGTAGCACTCTCTTGCTGTGTCACAGGTCTCACAAAAAAAAATGACTCATTGGAAGATTTTAACTGACAAAGTTTTATTGTTCTCACCTCTGTATTCTGAGGATATTGCTGTTCGAAATATCCGTGCTTTGTGTCATAGTGGCGTTTAACATTTCCACTCTTCACAACTCTTTCTGTGCAAATCAAACATAAGGGCTTCATGCTGGATTGGGGCAAAATGAACGCATTTTTTTCAGTCCACTCATCTTTGAAAACTGTTTTTTTGGTCAACTTTTCTTTACATATTTGGAAGGTGACAGAATACGCCGAAGTCTCACTTTCTCGTGCCCGCAGGACAGATGTGAACGCCAGTTAGCCGACCCTGAACTCACTATGAAAGTTTGGTTTCGCTAATATTGAACGTGAACGCCAGCCGACAGTTAACTCGGTAATATTGACCGTGAACGGCAGTTAGCCGACGTCAAAGGCTTTTGGCTGTCAACGTTGTCATGACAACGATGTCAAACAGGCAAACGATAATTTTTATCCCGGGACATGAATGATCACTGTAACGTTTCAAATCAACTACTATATTCTGCAAGGCTAACAATGTATTGAGTACTATACAACCACTTCAATAAATTGTATTGTTGCATTCCTACAAGGTGTGGGCTGGGTCCGGACCAGAGTCTGGACTTTGAGAATCACTGCTATACTCCATTCCTCCAATATCCCCACCTGAATATTACTTCAGGTTTTAGGAGGAGATAACATCATCTTTTGAGTCTTTGGCTGAGCATGCAGTAATTAAATGGTTATTCGTCTCCATGCTGGCATCATTTAATGTGTGCAGTACTGTGCCAGGCCCAGACAGAGGCAGTGTTTATCAGCCATGCAGCTACTGACCCTCTGGCCTGTTGGGATGCTGGGCTCGTAGCTCGACTGGCTGCTACGCACCGGCCTGTGACGACCTGCTTGTCTGGCTGCTCAGCCTATGTCTCTCTATATTTCTACCTGTTTGGTAGTCTCTTATTAACAGCCTTTCTGTCTTCTCGTCAAACTACTTGCATGGGTGTCTCAGTGCTGCCTCTCTGGACATTTCCCGTCCAGTTGCATTTTTTTCTCCGGCCTGTCAGTCTTGCTGCACTAGCTGCCGAGCTGTCAGTCTTTCCTCCTCCTCCCTGATCGTCTTTTGTCATTCTATCTGGCTGTCTGGCTTCCCAGCTGGGGGATGTCTGGATAGGTGCTGGATAACAAGGACCCCGCAGACCCACCACTCACATACAAGAACAGTGATGAGGAAGGAGGGTGAGAGAAAAGGGGGAGGAGGACGCTGTGACAGATAAGTAGAGAAAAATAAGGAGGAGAGGATTAAAGAGGGAACACATTAACACACAGTAAGAGAGGGAGAGGGTGAGAGGCAGGAGAGGAATGACCACAAGGAGATAGACGTGCGTTAACGAGGAACAGAGGTAGACAAAGGGAGGATAAAGCAGATGGATAGGACGGGCATTAGAAATGAGCAGTAGCTGTAAATGCTGTGATATATTGCATTGGACATACTGTATTTGTCCCTATCAACTAAATATTAAATTAATTTAAATACGTGGGCTAAGCAGGGCAGAGTGAGTGAAAGAAGAAGTGAGACAGAGAAACAAGGCATACTGCTTATTATGAGGCTCACACTTTGCTGCTGTTCCTTTTTATTAAATTAGCATGCAGACATATTGTTAGTCTGAGGAGCAGAACCGTGACTCTATAGGGACTAATGCACAACAACGCACACTCATTCCTTCTCATACCTTCTCATACGCATGCACACCCACACAGGCAGTTGTGTAGTGTCAGAATTCTGGGTCTCTGCACACAGTCATTGTGATGAGACTTGCATCTGAATAACAGATGATACCGTGTAGTGTTAAGTGCTGCAGTCGGAGTTATAGATTTACAACTCATTCGTATAACACATAACTGACTCTAGTTAATCTTATCAGGCAATCTGGGCCTTAAGTGTCTCTTCTTGCATGATGCTGTGGCCAAACGCTTCGCTCCGACCCCATTTGTAATGCATAAACTGAATTGAAGTTTTTTTTTTTTTTTTTTTTAAGATAATTTTTTGAGGCTTTTCCCTTTATTTGAAAGTGAATAGACATGAAAGGGGGAGAGAGATGGATTGATGACACGCAGAAAAGGGCAGCAGGTCGGATTCGAACCCTGCGCATGGGGTGAACGCTCTTACTGGGTGAGCTAGTAACAGTGCAATGGCGTAGAAGCTAAAACAGGTGGTATACTTCATTAAAAATGTCCAACTCATATATTCAGATTAACTCCCTTTGCCTTTTAGTGTGTGTGTGTGTGTGTGTGTGTGTGTGTGTGTGTGTGTGTCTTTAAACTCAGAACCCTCATTCTCCACATTGCTTTGTGGACCGACAAGAGGAGCTTACACCTCCCATGCCCATTTCTACAATAAACAGACGCACACATACACACACTCGCACTCTGCACCCATACATCACCCACAAATCTGCCCTTTTTAAAGATGAATTACATTCACTTTCCTGTCTCTGTTGCCTCTCCCTTTTCTCTCTCTCTCTCTCTCTCTCTCTCTCTCTCTCTCTCTCTCTCTCTCTCGCACACACACACAACCACACACAAACACACACATGCACACAATCCGCGAACTAAACAGGCTACATGACCAAAGTCCAAAGGTCTTCAGCTCTCCTGCCATCCATTCAGAAAAACCTAACCGTTTTTCCGCCCCTCCCTCCTGTGACTCGGCCCATGTGTTGTCTTTCCATGCCTTTTGGAGCTGTGGTCAGCGGAGCCATCTTTGCAGCTGCATCCACAGTTATAACTAACTTTCCGTAGGGGAAGGCCCGTCTGACAGCACATAACAAAGGAATGTGACCAGACTGTCACAGCTGATAGAGATATCTGTGGCCTTGTGTGTTAATTTGCACCCTAGCAGTAGCTGGTGGTGGAGTTCAGCAGTTTGTAATATTAAAGCGGTTCTCCTCTTCATCTACATTTGGAAAAACACTCAAATCGTCGTTTGCAGAATGGAATTTATGCTTGTAAAGAAAATAATTATTTGGAGATGAGAAACTGCATCTTTCATTTGGCAATGGCATGCAGATTCCTACATTGCAATATTTTTTTTGGTCATCTGCTGTGTTAGGATGCTGCCTGGTGACACTTTCTCCTAAAGCAAAGCTGTCATGTCATTCTGTTGGAACACCACATGTGTTTGTTTTGTTAATTTTGACTCTATTTTAGGACTCACTTCCTTCATGATGACATAGAGAGGAGTATACCAATGCATTGATTTTGATTAGGAATGAAACAATTAGTTGATTAATCAATTAGCTGATCCACAGGAAATTAATTTGCAACAATTTTTATAATCAGTTAATCATTTAAAGTGCTCATATTATGCTTTTTGGCTTTTTCCCTTTCCTTTATTGTGTCATACTAGTGCAGTGCCCATTGAAAATGTGTCTGTTTGGGACGGGCCTATTGCTTGGCCTGTGGTATTGCTGCTTGTAGAATTCATAAAAACCAAATTGTACCCCAAAATTACTTACCGAAGGACCCCAAACCACTTCATATGCAACTCCCCTGTATACCCTACTACTAACTTACTGATTTACCTGACAGAGAACGTTACAGATTCAGAATGTAATCACAAAATATCACTGACTGTGGAGTAATCAGACATTAGCCTCATGGACTCAGGGGGCAGTGTGCTACCCACCCGGCCCGTTATGAGAGCTAATCAGCACATATCTGCGTTAATCAACCACCAGAACCTGTGTGTGTGTGTGTGTGTGTGTGTGTGTGTGTGTGTGTGTGTGTGTGTGTGTGTGTGTGTGAAAACTGATGTGTCCCTGTTCAGCTCTGAGATTTTCTGGCATTGCACAGTGCTGTGAAGGAATAAACTCTTAATAATAATCTTACTTTATATTCTGCCTCTGGTTAGAAGTGGTGAATGTAGGCTACAGCTCACAGCAACTTAATACTATAGTGTCTGGCTTTTGTTTCATATTTAGTGTTGGCAAATGGCTTTTTGTTGAGTTTCCTCTTAGCGAAAAAATAGACACGGAAAAGTGTAGCGCCCTTATTTCGCCAACCTGTCGCGACGTTCCTTTCAGCTATCTGCTCGTGCTCCAGGAAAGTGAAGAAAAGTAAGTTTGGTATATCCAGCAATCATGTAGCTAACGTTGGAAGCAGGAAAAGAGTCAAAGGCGGTAACCCCTCCCCCACTGTTGTAAAGCGTTCTGCATGTGGCGTGCAGGTTACCTTCCCACCAAACACGCCCCCAAACACGGACAACGATATGACTCAAAAACAGTGTCTGGTAGCCTGCCTATAAGTGGTATCACGCTCTGTCTCCCACAAAAAACTGTAGCTGGTTGTGCTTTGCACATGTGGGATTCTAAAACGTCCTTGAATTCGGGAATTGTCGTTTGTTTATTCAAAGTCAAAGACCGTCCAAAGTAGTGCTACTTTGAAAAGAGAGCTGCAGCAATGTGCAGTACAACAAAAATGTAGTGTTTTTTAAATATTAAAACACATAAACCTATGCTGATACAACCTCTAAATACAATTATGAACCTGAAAATGAGCATAATATGAGCACTTTAAGTCATGCAAAAATGCAAAATATTCTCTTATATTCTATACTTTTGCTGGTTTCCATAGCCTTTTATGATAATAAGCTGAATACTTGTGGTGGTTTTGGCTGTTGTTTTATACAAAACAAGCAATTTGAGTATAAGAAAATTCAGTCCCTCCAGGATTTTGCGGCCTTTTCTTGAGATTGTTGCGGCCCAAAATGCCTGATTTCGCGGGAGCTTTTGTAAAGAATTGCGATAAAAGTTGCGATGTCTTTTGTATGTTTGTCGCAATGAAGTTGCAGGAGACAGTGAAAGTTGCGATTTTTTTATTTATTTTTTTTTAAATAAAAAGGAAACTTGTTTTGGGGAGAATAAAATTAGTCTGGGCTGAGTTTTCCTAGTAACCTTACCAAAAAGGCTCAGGATGAATGTGAAAATGGCTGGTGGATTTAAGACAAAAAATTATAATTTATTGAATCAATCAACTTTACATTGTTAGTTATTTTCCTATGCTGGCCTGGGACACATATTCATACGGTTTGATAAAGTACTTATTGGACTTAACAATAACGAGCGTAGCTGTCCTCAATTTAGGTCATTGTGTCGTCTCATCTCCTTTTTTCTCCTGCATCCACCGTGTGTGTGTTTGTGTGTCTGTGTGTGTGCAAGCGTCAGTCGCGGGGAGTACGGAGCAGTAGCCCCACCCGCTGCAGAGAGCCGACAGCCAGGATGGAAACGGCAGCAACTTCAGCGACTTTTAAATCGTTAAAGTCTACATTGATGTTAAAATGTATCAGACGGTCTGAAATGTTTTGCACGCTGTGACGTTTTGACATACTAGCTTAGACATACGTTTAGGCATACTAGCTCTGTACCCAACTGACAGACACATTTTTTTCGTCTCAGAATTACAGTAGGAACCGCTAAAAACACTGCAACCTCGCTGTCCTCTCCACCCGACAGATAGACACACTTCCTCGGCTTAGAATTATGGTGAGAACCGCTAAAACCGTTTGCCTGGTCCTCCGCCAACCTTAGCTAGCAGTTAGCAGGGTTAGCGTGGCGGCATTAGCCAGGACCAGTCAGGATCACTTTACTGGCTGTGTCTCAATTGTTTTTGCAAGTAACCAACTCCGGTACTCTAGCTATATAATTCAATGTGAGTACACAAATTTTGAAATGACATAAAATGCTTGTCCATTAGCCTGAAGCTAATGCTTAGCTACCTGTTCAGGAGGAAATTAGCCAACTCGGCGTCCTTTTGGGCTCTAAGCTGTCTCCATCTTTCAAATACATCTCCAATATTTACCTGGAGGTTGTTATGTCTCTGGTCATGCAACTGTTAGAAACATTTTTTAGGTCAGGTCCTGTTCATTTGTTTGCTGCTTTCATGGCGTCAACGTTACAGCTATTGCGCGCTGGGTTTACGTTTTTACAGGTATATCTGGCAACCCGGTCTGGCTGTCAAACTGGGCAGTTGATAACAACACACAGGCCAAAACACAAACAGATATTCCGTCATGGAACAGAAATTTCAAAAGGAGAAAATACTGGCATTAGCATTGTTGCCAGAAAATATAGTATTTCAACTTAGCATGTTTCATTAATTCCTTAATGATGACGCATTGGGGTCATTTTTCGGATTTATTACAGTAAATATATTACATATTGGACCTTTTAATATACATGTCGCTCATTCACTCTATTTCACTTTGGCAAAACCATTCCTTCATAATGAAAAAATCACTCTTCAGCAGCACATCAACGTTGCATGTAAGGGAGAAGAACCCCCACATACTAATTAACATGGGCATGTTTTGTCATGATCCTTGTCAAAGATCTTTCTTAACATGATACATTGAAGTAAAACAGAGCTGTCTGCCATTGAAATTTTGGCACAGCATGGGCAGAAAAGTGTGCATCTGGTGGAGCGACACTTCTGTGCTCCTCACAGTGTAACCTGGCACCGGCTGCAGAGAGATGGCAGTAGTATGGCAGCTTAGTAGGCGGACAAACAGAGGGAGCGGGCATGGTATCCAGGACAAGCAAGGTCACCGGCACAGGTTGATTGAGTGCTTGTAGGAGTGGGTGACCTCCTTCCCTTCCCCTCAGTGGCAAATGAAAGAGGAGAACGACAGGAGGATGGAGAGGAGGGAGTTAAGAGCTGTGTCGCTGCCGTCTGTCCCACTTTCTCTCTCTCTATCTCTCTCTCTGTCTCTCGCGCTCTCTCTTTCTTTCTTTCTTTCTTTCTTTCTCCATCTCTGTCCCTGTGGACCCACTCACAGACACGCTCTCTTTGTCCATACACATATTTACACCGTACAATATACTTCCATACATACTTATCAGGGCACAGTTAAACTCTCTGCTTCTATCTTCCACATTTATACATCCAGTGTACATGTTGAGTGTACTTTGGTGTGCCTACACACCACATATAAACACCTTGACCATTTTTATTATATAGCATCAAAGCAACACCCTATAATTTAGAGCCTATGTTGAGATTATCTCTGACTTTCTCTTTGTCTCAGCCACCTCATTCCTTTCAGCCAGCTCCTGTTGTACAGGACATATTATTGTACATTAGCACAGCCATGTTTTCCGCGCAGCATTGATCACACTTAATCACTGTGACAGACGAGCAGGTTGGTGAGTCAGCGGGCGTGCACGTCCATGTGTGTCAAGAGGGTCTACCACTGAAATGTAACAGGCAGGCTTAAAACCTGGCCATCATGTGCCAATGTGAAAAGCACAGCAGGGCTGATCTGTGGAGGGCAGAGAAGAAGAGGGGGAGTAAATCGAAGATTTAAAGGTGCTCTATGAGTTCAACACAGGGGTCGTAAATGTCAAACAAACACTAGGGGCACAGGCTGTGCACCAAAATACAACAAACCACGTTCCAGCCAATCACCGACAATATGGTTGGGGGAGGGGTGGGATTAGTGCTCACTGTCTTTCTCTTTTGTTTTTCCAAAACGATTGATACCACTCTCATGTCTGTACAGTTACTGTTAGCTTAGCACAAATACTGGAAACACATAAATACAACAAGCATCTCTTTCTGAAGGTCGCAAAATCTGCCTACCGGCACTTCTAAAGCTCAATTAATTGCTTATATCCTTTTCCTTGTTTGTTTAATTCATGCAAAAAGAGTGGCAGTTTTTTAAAACTTTGGACAAAGTCAGGCTAGCTGTTTCCCCTTTGTTTTCAATCTTTATGCTAAGCTAAGCCAATCAGCTGCTGGCTGTGGCTTCATTTTTAGAGTACCGACATCAGAATGGTATGGATCTTATCATCTTAACTCTCAGCAATAAAGAGAACAGGCGTTTCTCCTAAAATGTAAAAGTTTTTCTTTAACAGTGCAGCCTTTGTCGAAGGTTTTTTTCTTTTTAAATTAAGTTTTTTTTTTTTAGGCCTCCTCTTTGATTCATGCCTCGTTTTCCCATCCTCTGTCCTTGTTCTTCAGCCCTTTGCTCCCTGATTGCTGTCGTCTGTCTCTCCTCTCACAAATCTCTCTCCGGTCTCTCTACCTTTGGGCCTTTGAACAAGCCTTTAAACTCCTACACTCGCACTCCTTGTTGGACTTCATTGCTGCACGGGTTTGTTTAGCTTGTTTTATCTCCTCATGCACAACCTCCCAGTGAAATTGGGTTGCAGTGCTCCATCGTCTGCTGGATTTGAGGAGCGTTTCTGGCTCCTTCTCCCCTATCACACGTCCACTAACACCTACCTCCAGGCTGGGTCTTTAGAGCCACGACAGGGATGCATGCTTCGTTTGGAATCTAGCCTAGCGGATGTTTCTAACAGGTGCCCTGCCCTTAGACACCCCTGTATCTATGTCTGCTGAGATATGTGGCCTGGATGACGTGTGTGTGTGTGTCCGTGTGGGTGTGTGTTTGTGCGCGTTGGCACTGACTCCTGCATCCTCTGTGGGAGGAGGCGGGGGAGGGGGAGGGGGGGGGGGGTCATCAGGGGCACTCACTGAAAACAGATCTTCGTGGGCATCAGCAAATCCTCTGGCTGGAGCATGTGCTCTATACCATTCTATCATTTTCTCTAACACACACACAGGCACATAAACATTCTCACTCATGCATTTACACATTGCTTATCTGTTGAGCAGAGGTTTCAGTCTCTCTCTGCTCTCTTTGACACACAGTCTCTCTCTACCCCTTTCCCTGACAGTGGGGCCTCCCGCTTGTTTTACCGTTTCCAGGAAGCGGGTAAAACCAGTCTTGAGTTTCTCTCCCCTCCATTCCAAGCTTCCAGGTGGTGAAAATAGACTCCGCTGTCACCCTTGTCCAAATCTGTCCTCACGTTGGAGTGGAAAACAAACAGTGGGGCTGCCTGACAGGTCCAGGAGGACATGAGAACCTGCGGACTGTTGGAACAGAGCACAAGAACTGAAATGTACTTCAAAGCTGCTGCATTTCACCTAGTTAACTTTCTTCTGCCTTGCCATTCATTTAGCTTTTCGTCCACCTTCTACCTAATGCCAGACAAACAGGGCAATAAATCTGCCGCCATGACTGAGTCTCAACCTCATGTCTTACGTCACAACCTACTGTTATACATCACTATGAGCCACAAAAAAATGTCTTACGCTCTTAGCTGGTACGAAGATGCCAAGCTGTCAGATGGTTTAGTTTCTTTCAGGGTGTCAACATAATGATATGCTGCTAAAATCAATATAACCTCTTATATTTAAAACTATTATACATGAAGATGTGATGATTCCTGCAAGGTGAGCGATGTTCAGTTGCTACTTAGAAACCATCGTTAATCATGTGACAGCATTGTCTATTTCCTCTTCCAAGCAGCACCTACTGCTGCTGGGTCCCACCTCTAGTAGTAAGTTGGAATGCTGACAGCGTTTACAGGCAGCACTTAAATTACCGTATTCGTCCGAATATAAGACAACCCTGATTATAAGACGACCCCCCCTTTTTCAAGACTCATTTTTCTGAAAAATACTTTATAAAAGCCAAATATTGTTTTCATAAAGAAAATAATTTTATTTGAAAATAATTCTAATAAAACCACATTGAATAAAACAAGGTAGGCTGTTGTTTTTAACATCTTTTAAATGAAATATTTTCAATATCTCTTTAGATGAAAGTGTCACATTTAAATTAATGGTAAATATTTTCAAGGCCTTCAGCTGAATGACTGCTCTGGTAATGGGCATCTGATCATTCCATTTTTCTGTCATGTAATCACACACTCTCCTGTCAGTCTCTTGGAAGCGGCCGCTTTGAGGACCACGGTAAGATTGTCTCTGGCTGTTTGCATTTTTAGATGGTGTAACATCTCCATGACAACGCCTCGTTGTACTTCCGACTTCCAGGCTTTTTGTAGCTGGATATATCATTTGTTTCGTCTATGTATGAATGTGGATAACGTTAGTAAGATGCTTGCTACAGTTACATTACTAGTAATGAATCGGCGAAAAACACGTCACAGCTTTGTTCCAACGTTGCCGTGCTTTTGGGTGCTCGTTGAGGTTCCGTCTAAAACTCATCTTTTTCGACCAGCTGTTTGTAACATTAAAATAAAATGGATTATGGATCATTTCATTTCTATAGTTTATAGCTGACTTCTCTATTGGCTGTTGAAACAGGTGACGTCCCTTACGTTCTGCGACGTGAACAGATTGAAAGTCTAGACCCCGATTATAAGACAACTCTACTTTTTCAGACTTTTTTTCTAGGAAGTCTTATATTCTGACCAATACGGTATATATTTTAGCCACAATTGATGCAGTTTAATGGAATAAGTGTCCACAAAGTCCTTTTTAAAGGTGTTATTTGCAGGCTCCTGGATAGCTAAGTTGGTAGAGCGGGCGCCCATATATAGAGGTTTACTCATCAACGCAGCGGGCCCGGGTTCGACTCTTATCTGCGGCCCTTTGCTGCATGTTGTTCCCCCCCCCTCTCTCTCTCTCTCTCCCCTTTCATGTCTTCAGCTGTCCTGTCAAAATAACAGTCCCTCCAGGATTTCACAGCCTTTTTTGAGATTTTTGCAGCCCAAAATGCCTGCTTCCGCGGGAGCTTTTGTAAAAAATTGCGATAAAAGTTGCGGGAGACAGTGAAAGTTGCAAAAAATTTCTTTTGGGGAGAATAAAACTACTCTGGGCTGAGATTTCCTAGTAACCTTACCAAAAAAGTTCAGGATGCTGCAAATGTTGGTATAATATGAAAATGGCTGGTGGATTTAAGACAAAAAATTATAATTTATTGAATGAATCAAATTTGAACACGTGTCAGTGGCTTGTTGATCTTTACATTGTTAGTTAATTTCCTATCCTGGCCTGGGACACACATTCATACGGTTTGATAAAGTACTGACTCTAACTTGTCATTGCACTTACAATAACGAGTGCAGCTTTCCTCAGTTTAGGTCATCGTGTCGTCTCATCTCTGGTTTTTCCTGCATCCACCATGTGTGTTGTTTGTGTGTGTGTGTGTGTGTCTGTGTGTGTGT
This sequence comes from Sander vitreus, assembly GCF_031162955.1. NCBI lineage: Eukaryota > Metazoa > Chordata > Actinopteri > Perciformes > Percidae > Sander > Sander vitreus. The sequence continues at coordinate 16,838,666 of NC_135856.1, read as the reverse complement.
TTGTGTGTGTGCAAGCGTCAGTCGCGGGGGGGAACGGAGCAGCAGCCCCACCCGCTGCAGACAGCCGACAGCCAGGATGGCAACTTCAGCGACTTTTAAATCGTTACAGTCTCCATTGATGTTAAAATGTATACAGGTTGGCAGGACGGTCTGAAATGTTTTGCACGGTCTTTCGCTGTACGTTTTGTTGGTAAATGTGAGATGTTTGAGTCACACACACGTCTTGTCTTCATATCAAAAACAAGGAAATGATCAACCCCGTTCTCACTCCCGCTTGGTCATTGGCTCTCAGAGTGCACGTGGGACTGCTGTGATTGGTTGAAGTTGCGGGAAACTTGAGGTTATTGGTCAAATTTGTGGAAAAGGTGTGGTGATTGGTTAAAATTGTGAGTTGAGCCAAATTCGCGGTGATTGGTTGAATTCGCGGGAATTGGTGCGATCGTGACATCGCAAAATCCTGGAGGGACTGAAATAAAGGCTGAAAATGCCCAAAAAATAAGGTATAATTTGTTTACTATGTATATATAGTATGTAGTAAATGCTATGTATTTGTGAGGATTAATCATTTTAATTTGTCACACGCACCATCTACCTAATTGCTACACTGAGGCAACACTAATCTAACTTGTCATTAGAGACACATTGAATATTATATATTATCATTTTTTCATTTCAGTCACAAATACTCTATGGAACACTTTCTCATCGGTTTTGTTTTTTAAGATTGTATTGGATGTATGTTTTGTCAGGCTTCCAGGCAAAGAAAACAGATTCTACGAAAGTAAACTTCACTTTGGTGTGTGTGTGTGTGTGTGTGTGTGTGTCTGTGTGAGGTTTCAGGAAGGCTCACTTTGCCAGCGGATCTGAAACAATAGAGCATGGTTTTCTCAGCTTGTTGCTGCTCAGTGTAGGCCTTCGCCTGCAAGAGTGAGAGGGGAACTCCGGACTTGCCACCTCCTGCTTCTCCTCCTCCCCCTTTTTCTTCTTCTCCACCTCCTCTTTCTCCTCCCCCCTCTTTGATGACTCAGAGAAATGTGCTTGGCTCGGCTCCTGCTGCCAAAGCGCAAACCAAGGTCTGCTGAAAATGGAGCGAAAATGACAGAAGATTCCTTTTATAAGAATTTGGCTGGATCAAGGCCTTAAGCTATTTCAGATGTACTGGGCTAAATAAGTGCAATAAAAGAGAAAGATTTGTTGATCGACCGAATGGGTTCATATTTTATGAAGTCATACATGTTTATGTGCTTGCGCTGTCGTGCTGGAGCCGATTGCTGCCAAGCACAGTTGCAAACATCGTAGCACAGTTTCAAGGCTGTGAGTTCTTGAAAAGATAAGATTAAACATAGAGTAATGCTGAGTTTTCAATAATGCCTTTCTGACACAGTGATGTCCGTCTTTTCAAATATCTATTTGGCTGGAGAAAAAAAACATGGTAGTATTTTATATATTTTATGACTATAAAATAGATATCTCATATTGGTATAATAGAAAAAGAGTGTTGCTTTCCTTAACAAAAATGTCTTATTTTTCTTTATACTTAATTTATTAATGAGGGCTTCCATTTTTGAAGGTACTATTATCTGTCTAAAATGGTTGACTGGACAGAAGAATGTAATGTACAATAATCACCGGTATTTGAATTTTTGTGTAATACTTTACTAAAGACTGGGATCCAGGTGATTGGTATAAGAATTGTCCAGAAACTAAATAAAATAACATAATCAGCTCCTAGAACTTTATTTCATTTAAACATAGAAAGAAAAACATAGAAAAGGCTAAATGCTGTTTGAGCTGAATCATTTAAAAGCTGCAAACTCTCTTGCTTTTAATTACATAAACCAGTATGTGGAGCAGACTTTTAAAATGTGTTTTCTCCTGTAAAATGATTCCCTTATATAAAAAGAAATAATATAATTAATATTTTCTTATCACAGGTACAATTTGCAATTTTCTTTTCGCAGATTAATTATTTAATTAATTAATTAAAACTTATCATTTATTATGTTAATAGTAGTAATAGCCAATTTATCTAATTGTATCCCATGTGATCCCCATTATCCATGCATTTTACACCTATTTATATAATTTAAGTTTATTTTTATTTTTTATTATTAGGTTTAAATTTGAAATAGTTCTAATAAACAAAATTTAAGTATTATATAATGTCTGTTATAACTTACTTTTTTAAAAATATATATACTTTTTTTTCTTCTTAAGCAATTTCAATGTGATTTCAATAAATATTTAAATTACTTAGACTTACTGGATGCCAGCAGGATTTTAAATAGTTTGCAGAGTGACTCACAAACGTTTTTTTGGATTACTTCTCATTCATGTTGCTTCTTGTCTGACCACTTGGCTTTTTTATTCAGGTTTAATGTGTCATCGTGGCTAAACTGTAGCTCCGGAGCATTAAAATGGTAGCTTTGGCATTCCTGTCCAGTCGGCCTTCTAAACGTTGGCGTTTCTTAATTCAGCTCTGGCACGGTTGGACTGTGTGCCATCAGTGGTGTAAAGGTATGCGTTATGTATTTCTGACGATACATAGTTTTTGTTCTTGTTTGTCCTGTGTGTTTTTGTAGTTATTATTTAGCAGTGAATGAGATGCCTTGACTTCCCTTAATCTGCTGACTGACACTCCTCTTTTCGTCCATCTCTTCCTTCCTCCTCTTCTTTTGATTTCTTCGGCTTTATCTTGCTCTTCTCCTCTTGTACGTTCTGTCTTTCTCCATCTCTCCTAACTGTTGCTCTTCTAAAATAATGCCACTTGATCTTTGTCTCTTGTATGATCTTGCAGTCTTTATCTCTGTTTATCTTTTAATTCCGCTCTGCTTTATCTTTTCTTTTTTCTTTTTTTTTTTTATTCATCGCCCACTTCTGTATGCCACACACTCAACATAACCAAAAGCCCCTGATAGTTTCTGTCAGAAATATCAAGTCCTGATCATTAAATGTGCCAATAATAACGCAGCAGGTTTTCTTGGCAGTGCTTTATAGTGAATGAGGTTTAACTGTTGGCTGTAATATATTTGGCCAACTACAATAGCTGCTCTGAAGCTAGCATTGTTGGGGTTGTCCTCCAGGGCTTGTACGTTGGCCCCGCACAGTTCCTTTTCTGGAACAGCATCAGCTTTGTTCTTATTTCTGAAGTATCATCCTTCAGATCACATATCTAACCACTATACTGATCTTAATAGTTTGAGCCTACGGCCCTCTGATACACACTCACAGACACACAGTAAACACCCACAGAGACACTATCACAGAAGCTCAGTTCGTCACTCTTTTATAAAGGGTGCACACACACACACACACACACACACACACAGTCATGCATAGAGTCATGCACAGAGCTAATTGAATGGCTTGTGCAACACTTGTGATATATCTGTTTAATGAAATGACCCACTGTAAAGGTTGGACAAATAAGAAGACATGCTATGTACACAGGTTGTCTTGTCAGTCAGGCTGCACATTGGTTTGTCAAGACTATTGGACTTCTCTGATGTTAGCGTATGTCAGGTCTGGAAAGGGATGTAAGTGGAGCGAAGGCATTCAGTGGATTAAGACCAAATAACTACCATTAAAGGCATACTAAGCAGCATTTTTATTTAAAAAAAACAATGTATAGACTCATACTATAAGTAATCCCTCTCAATCATCACTTATGACCCACTAGAATTGTGTGGTGGTGTCTGTATCTGCTGAGATCCTGCCGTCTGCCTGTATTTTCTTATTTTGCACTGTTCAGGACTTTTCTGGGCGTCAACCATAGTCCTTAGGCCCCACATGAGTGTGTAACCCCCAGCCAATAACAGCCCACAGGGTGTGTCCAGCCCATTCACATCGCTGTCGCTGTGTGTTTGTGCTGCTTCTGTTTGACCGACACGAACACAACCATGCAGCGACAGGATGAAGCTCTCCATTCACACAAAATCCAGCAATGGGGCATCTTACCGCAGGGTTGTGCGGCGGTGTGGGTGTGTTTATTTGTGCTTTAGAATGTAAACGCTGTGAAACACTCAGAAAATAACATATAATTCCTCTGATTCACTGCTGCCAACTTTGAATGCTGTTTACAAACACCAACAGACCAACCTGCTTAGTACAGTACCTTTAAGTAATCATTTTAGGCACATTTTTTTATTTAAATAATTGTCTGATGAAACACTATAATCATAGGAAACTAGTGCAGATTTATACATATTTAGATGATTGCTAATATTGGGTAAGGTGTGTCTTCAGTAAAAGTAAGAAAGATTGTCTTTGGTTAAAAATATGTCTTTGTGACTCACACTAAGTTGGTGCTGGCTTGTTCTGAATCTGGGTTGATGTAGGGTTTGGTGAAGTCCACCACCCTCTGGTCTCTTCCTCGCCCTGTCTGGGTAGATGGGAGAGATGGAGAGTGGGTGTGGGGAGACAGGTTTTAACCCCAGCCCTTTGTAGTGAGATACAGTCTGGGTGATGACACTGAGTCATCCTTGCTTTCTAAGCTCTCCTCTTTCTTATTTTTATTCTGCATCATGGCTCCTATTCTCACCACACCCTGCCAGTGTTACACACACTGTACACTGTGCTGTAGGTCTACGCAGTCCCCTACAGGCTTTTTTTTCTCTAAATCTGGGTCAGGACCCAATTGAGAGTTAAAGGAAGATTGCCTCAAATATTCTGAGAAAATTGGCATGTAAAACTTTGCTTTTTAACAGGGGCCTAAAGCCTTCCTGTACCCCTGCTATGTAAGGATGAAATACACTGTAGCCAGTAGATATGTATTGTTCATGCGAAAGAGTTGCATCATTTGTATGGTACATTACTCAAAATGATGCAACTCATGCTGCAGATAAGCAAACACAATAGTCTGAAAAATCTGTCTGGGCTCACAAGAAAAATTATGTTGAAATTATGTACAGTCAACCACAGTCTCTCTAACTGATTGCCAGCTTTACTCAAACAGTACTGTGCTGCCATTATACTGTGTATAGATCTGTGCTCCAGGGGTACTAACTGTAGACCTTTTCTACACCATGCTGTATATTCATTCAGTTCATAGAAACATAGGCATTCTTTCTTTGGCTTCACGGATGGTCGTTCCACCACTTCCAAACTGAAAAATCTCAACAACTACTGCAGAAATTCCCAGGCATTCATGATTCTCAGACGACAAATTGTATTAACGTTGGTGATCACCTGACTTTTCTTCTAGCACTGCCATGAGGTTCACATTTGTGGTTTTGTGTGAAACAACTATTGGATAGATAGCTATGAAATTTAGTACGGATTAATTTTAATAACGTTGGAATCGCCTGACTTTTCATCAAGTGCCATCATCAGATCAAAATTTCACTTTCTCCAATACTTTGGTTTGTGCCCAAATACCTGCAAAATTAATGACGTTCCCATCAACCTCAGCTGCACTTCGTGTTTAGTTCTAATTAACAAATGTTAGCAAGCTAACATGCTAAACTTTGATGGTGAAGATGGTAAACATTGCCTGCTAAACATCATCATGCTAGCATTGTTATTGTCAGGATGTTGGCATGCTAAAGCACACAGGGCAGCTAGCATGACGTTTAGCTTATTTGACACATTTTCCTGAGTAAGATTTCCCGTGATTAAATATTTAATTTCTGCCATTATTGCCCATCACTTTATAACCTAGATCATGATTGTAAGGCTGTGCATACACTGGGCCTTAGCCAATGTAAATAGATGTTTGGCTGTGCCGCCGCAGTTCATTGAGTTGAGTGAAATATCTGTAATAACTACAGTATATCACTAATGTATGTGTTGGGAATTTGTTCTGCAGTATATTTAAACCTTTTTTTTTATATGAATATGAAATTCTGCTATGGGGAAGCTTGACACTTTACATGTAGATGTAGAGACTTAATTGAAATGCTCTTTTATATTAAACATAATTATGTGTCGCATTTGGCCTGTATAAAAGTAGATGATTTTAGTATGTATGTTTTTAAGCAGGTGGCAATAGAACGTGGAATGACAGTTACCCTACAGGAATGGATGTTGGCAGTAGAAGCCTTGTGTTTTGAATGATAATCTAATAACTCACAGGTAGACAGTTTCCCCCAGGGATTGCTCCTGCCCCCGAGCCCCTCCTCGCAATATCAAAGCAAATGTGCTGAATAATCTACTTGCTTTTTGACTGGGAACTTGACCCCCATGCCCAGAGAAAACTATCATGCACAGAAGGAAGCTTTTCCAGGCAAATTATCTTAACTGAACTCTTCGAGAGGCCTCTTACTTTTCCATGCCTAATTTCCTTTTGTTTGCGGCTGTCTCTCTTGGGAGCACACTTTTAGTTTAAAACTGAGCAGCAAAAGATAAACTTACCATTACATTCAAAAGTAAAGTTAATTAAAAAAAAAAAAAAAAAGTGTCTGAATAATAACATTTTCACCAACTCACATCTGCCAGGATTCCTGTTCGAAATAGAAGGCAGTTCAGAAATCAATCAAAAGGCCATAAAGGTGACAGTGAACTGTCTCTTCATGAACCTATTGTCACAGTCTATATATGGCATACACACTAGTGTGTGACTCAAATATTGTGACCCGCAGAGACACTCCTCATATATAGACTGCTGATGTGAATAATGGCACAGTGCCTAGAGAAAACATGTTTAATACTGCTGTCATGATAAAGGCAAAATGGTGGAGATCCTGTAAATCTCCTTAAAATAGCACATCAGTAAACAGGCCTTTACAAGAATTTGTGATTTTTTTCCCCCCATTAAGTAGTAGTAGATACAGTATATTATCGTTCATATATCATCATTATTATCATGTGTGCAGCTTATCCTTGCATTTACGGAGAAGAAATATGTTTTGAGTTTTTCTAGTAAAATTTGGAATACAGGACTTTTACTTGAAATTGAGTATTTTTACATTGCAGTATTGCTGCTTTTACTCAAATAAAGGTTTTGAGTACTAACTTCTTCCATGATTTACATTAACATTATTCATGTTGAAACCTTGGTTTTTCTACTGAGTTATTATTTTCAGTTGCTTACGCACAGAGATCAGCTTAATATAATACACACTCTAAAAAAAAACGAGAAGACACAAAACCAGATAACACAAATAAATGTTGGGATCACTGATCGAATATTGCCAAAGGGAAAGAAGTAGAACTTAAAAATAAAAAAGAAGCTTAGCTGACCAGCCCTCTGGTGAGTTTTGACTGAATATTTCTCAACGTTGTGAAAATAAGTCAATAAAATGAATGAATCACCCCTGACCTGTGTGTGTGTGTGTGTGTGTGTGTGTGTGTGTGTGTGTGTGTGTGTGTGTGTGTGTGTGTGTGTGTTTTGAATGGAGCTTTTTGTTCCAATGTGACTCAACATGTTCAAGCCACGGTTGGTGCCTGAAGGTAGACATGGAGGGAGGGTGAATAGAATGAAAGAAAAAGAGTTGATTAAGTCATTAGAAGACAAAGCTTCGGCCTACTTATCTGAGTCAATAATCAAAAAGCTTGCATGTGAAAGAGACACGGAGAGTAAGTTATATCTTCTGGTTTGCCTGGCACCAGATCATTTTAACGGTTAGCTAACTCCTCCACAGGTTCTGTGTGCTAGCATGGCTGAAAGTACCTTCAATGCGACATCAGTCAAACCAGATGGTGCATGTGATTGCTCACTACTGCCTATACATTTGTCAGCAAAATGTATTGGAGTCGAAGTTCATAAGTCTGTTTGTCATGGTTCTTACAACTCACACAAATTCTTATTTATTTCTTAGAAACCACTTTTGTTTGTTTGTTTGTCATCTGAATCTTTGGAACTTTAACTAATTTAAACTTTAAACTTTTGGGGTACTGTAAGCAATTTTACCCCACATTTTCCCTTAAAAAAATGTCAGTAATACCCATACATCCATACTTGTACTATACTCAGAGAGCCAAAGTGAAACCTACTTCCCAGTTCTGTTTTAGAAGTAAGAAAACCTTATACAAAATCCCATTAACATTTCACCAACACTAACAAAAAATCCAGCCTTGGAGCAGAGCCTTTCTCAACATTATGTTGTGTGGCTCCAGTCATATATTTAGATATGGATGGTAATTTGAAGAAGAAAAAAAAATCTAATATTATAGTTCATTTGATTATGCTGGTTATCAGCAGCCTTTAAGGAACAACACGAGCCCTAAACCAATGCGGGCTACACATCACTGCTCCATGGACGAGTCGAGGGGCCAGGATTAGCTCAGACATTTCTGTAATAACAGCAGGACAGAGGGGTACAAGTTTTTAGACAGCAGAGATTACAGATATAAAAAATTGGAAAATTACTTAAAAGGGGGACTTCCTGAATATTATGTTTACGGACGAAACTAAGCTTGCCACACAGGTATATTTTCATGGGAAGTGTACTTTTTTGTATGCTCTCAAAGTAATTGGTAACTTTTTTTAAATCACGAAAGTTAATTTGTCTAATAACAAGTGCTGAAGTGGATGCTGATTTGTCTAAAAATATAGAAAGTAAACCCCAGTCCTGGGGATTACTTCGTGCTTAATTTTTAGAGTAAAGAAATGCTCAATGATTGCATTAGGCATGGGCCGGTTTCCAGGTATACCGCGGTTTGAAAAAGTCATGGATTCAAAACCACTAACATTTTCATACCGTTCTTAAGTTATGAGCTGTTTTTTTATGAGTCTTCAAGGACAGAAAATGCAGTATAGAAATCCCTCTCCCTTCCAGTGTGCAGTGTGTTCCAAAATAAAATACGTTGTGTTCAAAGGAGAAAAAAAAGTAGTTTTTTTACCCAGACATTTAAAAAATAATACATTTATAGCTGTAATTGCAATACCATAATACCGTGAAACCGTGATATTTTTGCTGAAAGTTATTATACTGTCAGAATCTCATACCGGCACATGCCTAGATTGCATTGAGTTACAGAAGCTAGTGGAATAGAGGCTTACCCGGACGTGGCGTCATGACTTTGGCTCTCTATATCTACATGTATATGTTAAAGTGCTTATATGCTTTTTGGCTTTTTCCCTTTCCTTTATTGTGTTATATATCTGTTTTGTGCATGTAATAGGTTTACAAAGTGAAAAAGACCAAAGTCCATCCTAAAGGGACAGCTCTATTGTAGTCCAGCCTTTACTTCCGTGACGAACGTGCGTCACTTTGTAACACACGTTATAATGCTCGCTAGCTGCTAGCATGGCATGCCCTCATACTCTGCAACTGTCTAGCTAGCAGTGCTTCCCTAGCTACTGCGCATGTGTGACTCCCAACATAAATGGAACAGAAGTGAGATGCCTCACTCTGTAGCTAAAACAGAGAGCTCAACACACAGGGAGAAAAGAGGAGCTATAGCAATGTGCAGTACAACAAAAATAGTGTTTTTTGAAAATTAAATCATGTAAACCTATTCTGATATAACTTCTAAATACAATTATGAACCTGAAAATAAGCATAATATGAGCACCTTAAAATGTTGCCCACCACCTGTTGCTTGCACATGCACACAACCCTTAGATACTTCCCAGCACTCATTGTTACCCAAGTGTGAAAGAAACCTCCACTTGAGAACCACCCTTGACTGCCTCTCTGGCGCTCTCCAAGAGGTGGTCACACATTTGTTGTCCCCTCCACTCCAGCACCATTTGCTATGGATGTTTCAAAACCATCTGACCTGGCTGTGCTAACGGGTGGCTATTTTGGGAGAGGGATGGCAAAACCGTCTGCTACTCGCGGAGGCCATCAGAAAAAAAGGGATCACTAAGAGACAGTGCTCGCTGAGGGAGTGGGGGGGTCCTCCTGTGTGTGTGTGTGGGGGGGGGGTTCACTGCAAACTATACCAGTGACCAAGTGCGGTGTTGGGGTCATGTGTCGCTGTAGGCCATAGGGATTGCTGTTGAAATTGGAGATTTCATACTCTTGCAAAACCCAGACAGACACTGTTCATTCTCTGGCAACTGCTTGTTGTCAGTTCAGCCTTTCACCCACATCATTATCAACATCTTGCTTTTATAAAGGAAAAAATAGGTTGTTTTGCTTACTGCGGCTCAAAACTCTGCTCACTTTGGTGATTCAATTCCGCATGCAGATTTGCACAAACTTAACCAGTTTGTAAGTGTTTGATACCTACAATTTGCCCAGTTTATGGACATTTTTAAATAAATGAATCCCTTTAAGCTTGGGGCCCTTGGCAGACAAACCACCTTCCACTTTTAACAGAAACCGTGAAATATGCATTTCAGGCCCTTTTGAGAAAGAGCCTGATTAACAGGTTAGACAATGGAACATGCCAGCAAGTGAGCATTGCACAGCTCTCTATTTGCATCTGAAACCTCATCTCCCTCTGTGGGACTTGACTAATATAATAATAATAATAAATATAAATATAATGCAAGCAAGAGAATGTGTGCCACTTTGACAGTGAATAACTTTACATCTGAAGCGTTTAAAGACTTTATTCATCCATTGTTTATTTCTAAAGAAACACAACAATGTATGTAAAAGGCTCCATTACCTTGTATCTCACGCTATGGCTCCATAGCAGACGTTTTTGTAAAAAATAGGCTAACGATTGTTTCATAACCACGCGACTTTCTGTCGCATAGTAGACAAATAGGAGAAGCTTGCAGGCAGTTTCGACTTACATTAGCTGTTTAAGTTTAATTACTAATGTTACCTAGCATTTTAGTTAGCAATAATTAGCCTGTGCCTATGTTATCTCCTTACATATACCTCACTCTCCGTCTCTGCAAGATTGGGAATGATTGAGATTTCTCTTGGCACAGCTACTAGAAGACTTCCAACTTTCAGACACGTTGCTCACGTCACATCTACGTCTTCAAGCTCAGTTGGAGGCTGCGCAGTAACGCTCAGCCCTCACCGGGAAAAGTGCTTCTAATATACTTCACTGCTCTCCGTTGAAAACAACGGCGTCACTTTGTTTCCTTTACTGTCTATGGTTGAAATTGCATTTCAACTTGCAAGCTTTTACACTTTTTAAGCATGTTCTCATCATTTTGACTTGCTATAAGATTTTCATCCTACTCTAAGGATGAGGATATTTTACATTTAACACTCACAAGTGTGTATACACACACACACTAGGGTCTGGTGTGTAGAGTGAGTGGGCCAGTTCCTCCTCCTATTTCTCGTAATGTGTCCCTTGTGCTGGAGGTGTGGAGCTGCCAGCATTGTTCACTAGCTACACTGGATGCTAACAGCTGTGTATATTTACCGATGATAAACACACAAGTTACATTTTAGCCCATTTAGTTATTGTTAACAGCTGGTGTTTTGAATATAGGATACAAGGAACTGTATTTTAAAGTTTGTAGGTGTGAGTTCATCTGGCTTTGTGCCTTTGTTGTTTTATCTGCATGTGTCTGTTCAGTGTCTGGCAGAAAAGCAGCACGGATAAGGCGTGTCTGCATTGTTGCAAATCCTACACTGGTCCCGCTGGACCGTGTGAGCAGTTCCTTCGATGCAGCTCCAGGGTGTGAATCGCAGGCTGTACGACCGGGCCTCCTGATGCAGTTCCTGGGTCAGGCCCGTAGGCATTATGGGTAGGCGTGAGATGCAGTTCCAGTGTGTGGCTCATAGGCTTTATTAATGGGCCACATGATGTAGCTCTTTGGGTGGGGTGCATTACCCGCCTCCCACAGTTAAACTGCTTTTCACGTGTTTGGTGGAACCACTTGTTTAAAAAAATGTATTAGATAAGTAGGATAATTGGCAGATAAATTATTTTTTTCTCTTTGAATTCATTAGATAGGTGCTTTCCCACAGTGAGGTTTCATAAGGTTTAATTTCAAAAGATTGAGGAATTCATAATAAAATCAAAGGGACACTGCTCCCTTTCAAGGCGATGAGATCCTGCTTGTGTCCATCAGCTCTCATTTTTAATTCAAACTAAACTTCATCTGACATTTCCAAGCACCTAACAATTTGTTTTGTTCGGAGCAGTTAATAATTTGGTGGAGGGATTTGAAGGAATTTTGTGGTTTGCCTAACTTAGCCATAAGAACAAAACTCACACAAACACTCACCACAGATGCTGAATAACAGTGATATCAGCACATACCAGATAAGTTACTGAAAACTGCTTCAATTAAAAAGTGTCTATTTTAAAACACCTCAAAGTTGCAGTATTTCTGTCGTTCCTCTTTCCCTGAGAAAACAGTAAAGGGAATGTGTTTTGCTGGCAAACAGCAGCAAGTAACATACCATAAAAACTCTTAACACAATGACTAGCTTATCAAACATTTGTGTAAGAGAGAAGTGTATTTTATATGCATGGAATGTCTGACTCATTGTGTGTGTGTGTGTGTGTGTGTGTGTGTGTGTGTGTGTGTGTGTGTGTGTGTGTGTGTGTGTGAGTGAGTGAGTGAGTGAGACATCACACCTAACAAGAACAGTTAGATCTTTAGACCAGTTGCATGTTTATTCTCCCCTCTGAGTTCAAGGGACTGTCTCTTTAGCTGTTACTTTGCATAGAGAATGGACGCCCAACTACTTTTTTACATAGCAGTTGTAGCCTGATAACGTGTATTCTCTGGATAAGCTTCCTGTGTGTGTGTGTGTGTGTGTGTGTGTGTGTGTGTGTGTGTGTGTGTGTGTGTGTGTGTGTGTGTGTGTGTGTGTGTGTTATACTGTAAACGATTCTTTAGTTGGTCAGTGTTTTCACATGTGACCCAAACTCAAGCAAATGAAGGAATCATACTTGTTGCCTTACTGTATTTAATAGGAGCAGGGGACCCACATTTTAGAGCAGTTATCTTGCACAGCAACTCAATAAACTATGTATATATACAAGTAGAATGTACACTAATGAGCTGACCTATCGGATGTGCTTTTTTCTGGGAAATATTTTAAAGATAAGTCTGGCGATATTCTATTTTTTTTATTGTCAACAAATCCTAAGATTGATCCTACTATCAAGTAGGGTCCTTGTATCCAAAGCTTGATATAGTTTATTCCTTTGTGCCATAGAGCTCCATTGTTGTCCGAAAACTATTATAAACACATTAGTGTACTGAATAACATTTTCCTTCCCTCGCCGCTGAACATGAGCATTGTTGTTGGTTTTGAGTCAATACCACATACACCATCCTGCTGCCATAAATGCTCACAAGATCATGAAATGTGTGAAACCGCTTCTTGACAAATGGTCGATAACCCAGCAGTCGTGAGTTGATTTACACATCTCATGTGCCTGACTAGTCATATCAAGTTGTTGACACAAGTGTATCGCCACCTTTTCTCTTTTCCCTGAATCATTGTTGTTGCCATGTTAGTTCAGGTGTTTTATTTTTTATTTTTTTTATTTTTATTTTTAATATTTAAATCTTTTCTGCCCTTCTCTCTCAGGCCCAGTATAACACCCATCACTTCTAAGTGTATGTGTATGCATGTCTATCTACACTGTGTGTGTGTGTGTGTGTGTGTGTGTGTGTGTGTGTGTGTGAGACTTTACGAGTATACATGCATGTGGATGTTGGTACTGTGTATATGTCTATATATTTTGTGTGCGTGAGCGTGTGTATGTATGCGAGTACATGGCTATGCATGCACATATGGGTACATCTGGGGAGGGGGGGTTGGTTGTTCTATGTTTCATTACTGGTTCTACAATGGTTTGCTTGTTTATCTGGACATTTCTTGTACTGCCACCTTGTAGTATGTGGGGTGCTGCTGTAATGTATATTGTGTTTGTCCTGGAAAAATTCAATAAAGAGATCTGGAAAAAAAAAAAAAAAGATCATGAAATGTGTATTATTTCGCGGCTGAAAGTAGTGCCCCAACAAATGTGCTATTTACTCCTATTTGAGTGTTTAACAACTATAGTGCCCACCTGTTTTGTGTGTGTGTGTGTGTGTGTGTGTGTGTGTGTGTGTGTGTGTGTGTGTCTTAATATGAGGCAATTGAGACATTTTCCATTTTGTCAAGTTAAAACACAGTTTTCTACACAGACAACACAGTTAGTTTAATTTGAACAGAATCTTTATTCAACATGTTTCACATAATTAGTATACATAATCCAAGAATCAAACATTTCACAAACCTTATTTTACTCCACTTATTCTTTAACACTGTACACCACACAGTCATTAACTCCTGAAGATAGCCATCCCTCAAAGGGACAGCCATCTATCTTTGCATCTGCCTTTACATTCTTCGATTCATACTTCGATTCATTCCACAATTAGCCATGGTCGCAGCATATACAGTAAGCTTGCTGATTCAAAGCATTTGCACTTGATTTTTATGCAGCCATCAGCACTGCACCAGACAATCGGTCCTTTTCATATCTCATTGGATGAACCCAGTAAGCTTGTATAGTGAACACTACACCGATTTAGAGTGCCCTAAGTGGCCAGCTGCCTGAGGACACTCTCTCAATGACGCTACCATGTGATGTGACAGCCGGCTCTCTCTCTCTCACACACACACACACACACACACACACACACACACACATACATCTTCAGACATTTCTGCTCAATTTGATTTCACCCTTTTGGTTACACTTTACCAGCATGTTTCAGCGATCAACGAAATCAAAGGGGGAACATTCTGAGAGGATGTTCAGTAGTTAACTTTTAACCCTCATCTCCTCTCCCTTTCTTATCACTGGCCTCCATTTTACTGATTTTCTAAATACCTTGCCCTAGTTGACGAACAACTTGTTTTATTAGCAGTGTGAAACCTACCATGCAACATTAAAATTAGGGCTGTCAGCATTAACGCGTTGATCGCGATGCGATTAAGGGCCGAGCATAACGCGTACATTATTTTTTAATCGCATGCCAGCATTTATTAATTTATTTTACACTTCACTCGGCTTCGCTTCGTGCCTAACAGGCTACTATTTTTGCCGCACCTTTACTTATCATCAAGCTGCCATTCTTCCTCATAACACATCCTACTGCTGCAGGCATGATGGAGAAAGACACCAGCAACACAATTCTGAATGGCGCTTTTTATTTTCCAAAACTCCCGCACGGCTCAGAAGTCGAAAAGCCATACGCCCATTGTGTAAAGCCGAATTAAAATATCACCGAAGCACGTCAAGCTTGAGCTACCACCTATGGAGCTAAGCATAGTACAGTTAACTGCAGACCTGTCAGCATCGTAGAAGACTCGGGTCTTAAAGACGTACTACGGTTGGCATGTTCTGACCCGTCTTATATATTGCCGTCGAGGGGGACAGTAGTTTCACGCATACACAGCCTGTACGACGCGGAGAAAGCAGCCCAACTGGAACTGCTGCAAAGTGCAAACACTGTCTCATTAACCGGTGATCACTGGACGTCAGTGAGTAATCAAAATTATTTAGGCGTTACTGCACACTATATTGACTCTAGATTCAAATGTGTGACTAGATTCACACATTTTCTTTTGTTTACAGCAAATAAATAAATAAATAATAAACGAATACAAATCTTAAAGTCAACTTCATAAAGTAACTTTCTTTGCATTCATTTGAATCCCAATCAAGATACACTGGTTGCTTTCCATTGTTAATATGTACTTAAAAACAGTTCTGAAATGCAAAATAATAGAATTTTAATCATGTGATAAAACGTGATTAATCGTGATTAACTATAGAAATTCAGCGATTAATCACGTTTAAGAACAAATTAATCGTTTGACAGCCCTAATTAAAATATATAGTATTCGCCCAGTTGGGATCCAAAACTGTTTCAGTGAAAACATCAGTACTGCTGGGAAGTTAGTACTGAGATACTGGTGAGGTATGACTAGCAATGTTGAGACAAGAAACGATCCCTGAATGATATGACTTTTTAAAATAACATACAGATATTATCTCGTTATGAACGTTAAATGATACAAACTCATCAGTAAGACACTAAAAAAAGATCAGTAAATGAGACAAAACAGTATACACTATTACTTGTAATATTTGCATTTAGCTCTGCATGACTGCATAAGCATGTCGAGGCTTCAGGGTAAATGTGTGAAATACAAACCAACCATTGAGAGAATCTCACTGAGATATTGGGCCCTGTAGGTATGACATTTATAGGACGTGACAATATCCAAAGGCCTCATTCTTGCTAGGCTCCTTAAAAAGAAGTCTTTTGCACTTCCTTTCCGCAAGTTAATGCCGCTCCCCTAAGGCTAAGCAGCTGATTATTGACAACATGCCGGCAAGATGTTATGGTCTTTTAACCACGAGACACGGCGTGGCGAACAGGATCGAGACCTCATGACTGCCGACAGACAGGACAGGCGGGGAGGCACAGTCTCCCCCATGAGCTCTCTCTGTGGGACGCTTTTGTCCGATAAGAGGTCACGCACCACACCCGATTTAAGTCATGTGCTCCTCATTGACGAGCAACACAAGACAACAAGGATGTGTTCTGCTGTGTATGTGTGTGTTTGTTAGAGCTAGGGACAGCGAATGCAATGACATCTGTGGCTGGGTACTTTTTGTGCTCATCTTCATCTGAGAAAAGTATGTTTGTTGTTTCAGTTCATATCTTGTCTTTCTTCTGTCTGTTTTTTTTTCATGTGTATCCAAGTGTGTGTGTTTCTTTGCTGCATAGCCAAAGTATGAAAGTATGTGCTTTGCTGGGAGAGAAGTGCTGTGTCCCTGTGAGTGGGTGCGTAAGGTCTGGGTCAAAAGCTTTTTAGTACTTTAAGACCTTAACTCTGCTCCAGGGGCCTCTTACTCCACACCCACGCCTCATTCTATTAAACTCTGGGCCACATCACTGTTCCTGAGATTAATGTAGACACAAGCTCTATAGCAAACCACGCAGATACTGCTGTGAGATACATTCGAACAGCGTCCAGCGTGTCAGCCCTCAAGTGAGTGTAAATATGATTATGTCAAGATACAACGCCAATATAAACTACAACTATATTCTATAATTGAAGGCAATGCATCGCTCAACCTTCTTCAAGTTTCTTCTACCAGTTTTGTTGTCTAAAGGCCCCGATAAACTCCACACCACATGTGCACTCAATGTGTAAAGTCAGTGCATACTAGCCTCAAGCAGAGATGAGGAGCAGCTACAGAGGTCTGGTAAACTTGCTTCTTTTTAACTCCACACCCCCAAATTATTTTAATTTTCAAACTAGTAGTCTTCAGACCCAACTGCCACTGACTCAAGTAACATCACTTGAGTCAATACATAAGATCTTGCGCAGATCCCTCTGGAGCCGCAAAATACAACTTTTTTCACGTAGTATTCCCCAAGACCTGTAAACAGACTTTGATGTGTAAAATCACATCATCAAGTGTTTTTAGTTACCCAAACTTAACCTCACCCTAACCATGTAGTATATTTACCATGACTACAATCTTCCCCTAGTCTTAAACAGTTACATAATTCAACCATACATCAACTGTACTACAGTTGCCACAAAAGTTATTGATTGAGTAACATTGGCATTGAAAGTTCCACTTCATGTTGTCACAGCAGAAAAAAAAAAAAAACACGACCCAATGTGCCTCATTAATGATGATCATATCATTGTGGTAATATAGTATGTACAATACAATTCATTCTCCTTAGTAAATATGGTTGTGGGGCGGTAGCCACAGAAAGATTTTACCTCATACTTTGAGCTAAGAAAAACGGCCCTTGATTCCCTGTCACTAATTCATTTTCAAAATGAAATTAATTTGTAGGGGCATGATGCCATGGAATGTATTCAACTCATAGGAAACCTGTAAACACATAACTGTAGTACAATATAAACATGGAAATCACCATGGTTGAGTTTACAGGGTAGACACATACATGTATAATTAATCATTAAAGACTTTTCATTATTATAAACAGACAATTCACTGGCTTACATGTGGAAGAACTTTTTTTCCCAGGAAAAAAACAAAAATCTGAAACATGGGCACTAAACCAGGAGCTTGTGGGATTGATTACCCTCTCTAAACTTAGACTACTTGCTTCATCTCATCATCTTGAGACGGGGTGTAGGGGATCCTGTCTGAGCCACGATGAAAAAAGATTAAGTGAGAAGCACATACTGACACACCTATGCAGCTAAAACATATTGTTTACACGGTATATATACAGTCACATATTGATGATGTGTGTCACTTACTCGCTCACTCATTCACACACATGCACCTTCTGCTAAGCTCTTGCACTTACAGTATCTATATAAGTAGCTGTGCATGCAGTGGCCTTACTGATGCATTGGCTGGTCCAATGAGGCAAAATTTACTGTTAGTGGGGTATCATTATGTATGAGAATGTGGTTGTACTGGCAAGTGTGTGAATACATTTGCATTTATCCGCATTCTTACATATAGGATTTTTTTCTTTTCTGTCTGCATGTGTGTATAGGTTTACGGTTGTACACATAAGCTTCACTATGTGTTCCACGTATGCCTACATTCATGCGTGCATACTGTACATGTTTAAGCTATCCGTATGTGTGTTTCAGGATTAGCGTGTGTGTGTGTGAGGAGCATGGGTTTTAACTCACTCTGACTGCGAGCCGAGGCCCCTGGCAGGGGAAGCTGTGGGTCTGGCAGGTCTCAGCAGCTCTGCAGCCCAGCTCAGCTCCGCTGGTGGTTGCAGGCCCGACTCCATGTCACACTAAAGAGGTATTCAAGAGAACTCCTTACTGGGAGACCTCCAGCGTGAAAACGGGACAATGTCATCATGTCTTCTTGTTGGCAGCCATGGTGGCTCCACAATAGGTACTGAGCTACTGAGCTGAGAAGAAGCATGGACATTTATGCCAGTTGATTTGTACAGCGTTTGCCATTTTCCCCATGATGAATGGTAGCAAGAGCACTGTTACAGTTGCTGCCAGCCTGCCAGGTCTGCCTTAGAGCAGTGGTTCTCAACCTGGGGGTTGGGACCCCCAAGAGGGTTGCGAGATAATTTCTGGGGGTCGCTAGATGGTTGGGGAGAAAAAAATTGAAATATCATTCTAGACTGGGGAATGGTTTTTACATTACTGTGTTATATTCAGAGCTTCATTTGTAAATCAGGAGGTCCTTGAACACAGAAAGGAGTCTAAAGGCTGGTCAGGGGGAGAGAAAAAGTCACAAACACATCAAAAATCCACAGAGCCTGATGCACATTGGACAAGGCTAGGTGCAAGCTGCTAAAACTAAACTGTCCTTAACGCAAAGTATTATTTGTTTACATGTATTAATTAGAGCATTCACAAAAAATCACTTAAAATCAGCAGAGGGAGGCGTGTAGAAACAGCTGTTTACATTGGTTTGTAACTCGAGGGGGATGGTGGGGGTTGCGGACACCAACCTTATTATTCTGGGGGGTCGCGACTGAAAAGGTTGAGAAGGACTGCCTTAGAGAATAAGCATCAGTGTGGCACCTCTTAAATCTTGAATCAAACTCCATCACTGGCTCTTTAACAGTTTCCGAGCAGCAATGCATCGGATTTCCCAAAATGCAGACTATCTGAAGAACTGGGGTGGTGAATTTACAATGTCATGGCTTAAAGAAATACTCCAGCACTTTAGTTAATAAACGTGTGTACTGTTTGGCCAGGAGTTGGATGAAAAAAATCTAATCAATCGCTTTTAATACAGGGATTGACATGTTTAGCCTTACCACACCACCTTATCTTACCACAATGTCTGAGAGCAAGGGTTAACTGCTAGCCTAGATGTATTCAAGCAAGTTGAGTTATGTATTGGAGCAATTTACTAACCAACAACCACAGGCACCAGTGACTGTACAGTATGTAGCACCGTTAAAGTAAAACTGACATCAATTTTCAAGCCAATTAATTCCCAAATGTTAAGAATTTCTTAAAAATACAGCTCATTACCCCACTTCCCACATTTGTTTTGTCTTGACTTGTTTACCAGATAATATAATTACCTGGATTTGTAAGTCCTGTGTAAGCACTGCAGCAACAGCTGTGCCTGTTTTTTTCTTAAATGTTATGATGTAGAACTGAAAAATTGAGAAATGTTCCTAATTCCTCATAGCAATAGTTTTAAAATCCAAGTTTAAAGTGATATTTTTAGATTCTTACTACATTTTTAAATGAATCATCTTCTCATTCATTTACAATCCAACTAATATGATTTTAATCTGAAGATGCTGCCTGTGAAACACAACACAGGCAGACGCCAAAGCTGCTGCCTCTCTGGATGTCAAGCACAGCATATGGAGAGAAAGAAAGACAAGAAGTAGTGAATGAAATAAAGATGTGAATATGTAAAGGGGGAGAAAAGATAAAAGTGTATGGAAAAGAAGAAAAGACCAAAAGCCGGTAGTGGGATGAGATGAAGAAGAAATGGGATGCAGAGGAGGGGAGTGTAGTGCAACAGCGAGTGAGAGAGAGTTATGGCTCAGACTCCTATGGTCAGATTTTAAAAATGGTCTCTGACAACCTGATCTGACCATGCTGCTGTGTGGTCTTCTTTTCTTTCCATTCGTTATGGATGCATGATGACCGCATGCCTCTCTGTGCAGTCACTTGACGAGTCAGAGCACGTTCACTTAATGCAACGTTAAAATGACAACAAGCTCGGGGTCAGAGCCTCACAAGGTTCTTTTACAGGGGTTTTAAAAAAAAAAACATCGCTCCTTTTACCATATGTATGTGCTCATCAAACACGTATTACACCTCAGGCTCACAGAGAGGGGGCTAGAACATGTAGGTTCATGTAATTCTATTATACAGTGTAGCTGCATAATAGAGTTCTTATTCAAGTGTTGTGAATAAAAACATGTTTTCATACAGGCAAAAAAAAATTCTGTGATTCAAAGAAGTAGGCAGAAAATGTACCAGTAAGAGAACACTGGGTGCAAGCTGAAGTCTTTGGCAGAGGTTGTTGGCATTCGTCTTTTGCTTTTGCTGGTTTGCTGGTTTGCTGGCAATGCAGACGCCTGTTTGGTTATTTTACGGCCAAGCAGGAGCTACAACTAAGCCAATTCTTTTAGAAGAAGAAATCCAGATTGTGGGTGTTTGGCAGGGTTAATGGGATTATTATTTTTAATAGCCAGTATTAATAAAATCCTATCAAAGAGACACCATATCACAATAGTTTGTTGTAAAGCTGCAATTATTATTATTCACCAACTAAAAAGGAGGATGTCTTTACATTGGGAATTTATTCTAGTCTTGTTAGCATGGCAAAGTGTCGGTGTAGGTTTCTTGAATATATATCCCGCCTGCCTGCATAAACATGAGCATATAAACACACACACACACACACACACGCCTCCTGCACTGTGTGTTAAGATCGTTGGGAGTTAGGTAACAGATGCTGAGAATGCTTGGACCTAAATTAAGCCCACTGCTTCATCAAAAACATCCTGCCTTCCTGCTTGGGCCAAGCTTGCATTGACTTCTTATGGGAAGCGCAGGTAAACTATTGGAAACAACACGTTTTGTTACAGCTTCTTCTTGCCTTTATTTTTAGTAAAAGAATATCACATACTGGTGATTATATATAGTTATATTCTAGTTAATTTCAACATTTCTATTACCACTCCCTATTCCTTATATTGCGAAACATACTTCAGGAAGGGACTGCACCACGTGGGCAAATTCCTCAAACAAAATGTACTGTATGGATCCTATACTGTAAATGATTACTTAGGGCTAAGGCTATTCATGCCTCAACACACACACGTACAGTATATGCTGCATACAGGTATCGGATGTGAAAAGAGCAAGGAGCGTAACAAAGTACATGTTCCCAAGTTCATATAATTATTTTAAACCAATTGTATGAACTTTTCAATGACACCTTTTACTGTGTAGTTTGAAGTTGCAAAAAAAAAGTGTTTTATACAGCAAGCTCATGTTTGAGTTAAACTACATCAACATTGTATAGTTAAACTAGCTAAAACATTAGAAAAACTTCTTACTGGTTAATGAATCAAGGCATCGATTCTCACAATGAGTGCTCTTTTGACACAAGTACAATTTAACAGTAAGTTAAAAGTATGACCTTTTACTTTAAATGCAGCATTGTTCTACTGTGTTGCTACTTTTAAAAGGCACAGGTTTGAGTACTTCTTTCCATACGCTCACTGGAAAGGAGAACTTATTTACCTGCATGTACACACAATTGCAATATGACCCATATGCAGTAACAAGAGAGTAAAAGAAATTGGGTGGGAGCAGGGAAGGCGAAGGAGGCCAGGAGGGAGGAGGAGGAGAGCTCTGCACCACTCTGCTCCAGCTCCACTTCCACTGGTGACCCCATGGCTGTAAATCTCAAAGTAGAAGACCATTCCTTACACTTTTTTTTTCTCACTTTTACTTCCTGGTACTGCACATATCACTGACGTGAAGTAGAGTGATTGTCAGTGTTTAATATGAACTCATAATATCCTTTTGGCAAGTCATAGATGTTAATCTGTGTTTGACAAGTGAGTTCAGAAGGTGAAATCTCGATGTCTGGTTGCAGATGTGTTTTAATAGGAAGTATGAAATTAAACAGATGATGAGCTTACTCACACAATAACAAATGTCAATGTTTGTCTCTTTGCGTTAACAGACAGCTTAATTAAGGCACCACTTTGACATTCAGATCAGTAAGCAGAGCTACATTGCTAAAACAAGAATTGAGCCATTTTTACTCTTGCTTATTAAGCATGCATGTCTTCTTATTCACACCCAGTACAAAGCTTTCTATGTGACAGTTGCCAGTAAGAAAATAAAATGAAAGAAGAGGTGAGAATAGAGAAGAATCTCGCTAATACAGTCAACTTCCAGGAAAGTTAAACTGTGACTGCTTAATTATCTTGATGCCTGCAACACAACACATCCCTCTGTGCCTGAGCCAGACAGATCCTACAAAGAACAAGACAGTTAACGCGGTGGTTACCAGCTTAAGAGGGTACAATTTGGTTGAGGCGTGCTAGAGTTAGCACCAGAGCCACCACTTACTTTGACCACCAAGAGTGGATTTGTATTTGTACTGCAGCATTGTTACAGGGCCTTGTCAAAGTCCTCGTAATGTAACGTAGTCAGATTAAAATACTGTTGGCTTCCAGATTTGCAGCCAACATACAATTCATTATTTATTCTGACAACAACAGTAACTACGTTAACATGCACGTAATATTCCGGCTTTTGCCCTTATTCCAAAAAAAGACGATATTCCGACTAAGCTGTTTACATGGAAAGTGAATATTCAACTAATATTCCCGTTTACATGTAGCCGTGCAAAATAAGATTTTTTTCAAAGTTTACTTGTTGGACCGTGCGAACACAGCGTCCCTCTTTCATTCCTTCAACCACCTTTTTGAAAAGGTCGTCATAGCGATGTGTGCACATATCCAAAAACTTGTTGATATCCAAGTCTTTGATAATGTTTAAAAGTAGTTGTGTTTCTCCTTATCAGATCTGCAGCCTTGCAAACTGTTAGCTGGTTGGTTTGTGTACAACAAGCAACCATAGCAACGCACAGAGCTGACCATAAGCTGTTAACAGGCAAGAGGCCGTAAACTGCAGTAAAAACCCCGATATTCGGAGGCATATTCTGAATACGCTGTATACATGTCCAAAGAATGCTTCTAAAACCCGAATAATACCGGAATATCCCACGTCTTAATTTGGAAAATGCTATATTCGGAAAAAGGCCTTATTCAGAATATCCAACCGGAATATGCTGTTTACATGACCTGTATCAAATTCGGAATATTGTCATATTCGGAAAATAGTGGAATATTGGTGTGCATGTAAACGTACTAGCAATGTGAACATTATATGTAAAGGCTATTTAAATCTTTCTTGCTGACCGCTACGAGTTGAACACTGCCAGGCCGACGGCAACACCTCAGCAGGCCGATGAAAACAACAAATGGAAAAAATAATAGAAATAAATCATCAAATTGCTTATTCTCCTCAGCACTTGCTTTATGTGGTCCCACCAAGATCTTGCAGAGATTATTTTGATGTGTGGCTAATGTCCTGGAGGGAAAAAAAGTTACTTTGCAATAAATTTAGATCATTTTTAAAAATGGCAAATAAAATGTTTAATTGTGAGCAGGAGATATAAAAGGTCTTTAGATGTTTCAGCTGGTGCCACATACATGTATGTTGGGATCAGGCTACAGCATACATTATCAGCCCAATAATAGCCCAGTAAAAACCTAATTGAGCTTTGGGTGCGACATTAACTTGTTTTATTCCATGTAGTGTGGCATAGTGGAAGTCAACTCACGCAGCATGGAACGACTCACAGCGTCTCAAAAAACACACTTGTGCGTCCGAATTGTTTGGTCTTACTTTACATGTTCCGTGATGGTAAAATGTATATAAAATAAAGTGCATTCAGCACCAAAATTCAAATTAAATCATATATAAACCTCCTAGAACATCCCTGCACGCCCAATGCAACTCCCAACAAGCTGCATTAATCAAGTAGTTAGCTTCAACAGGGCTCCAGACTGTGACCAAATGGTTTGAGAGTGTGCGACTGAATTTTACATCCAGTCGCACATGTGCGACCAGTACATTTTTTACACGTCAATGAATCCGGAATCTGTGGCAGGCCAATGAGTGTGGGAAGGATAGGGAATGGCCGCTTGGCTAATGTGTGGAGGGGGAGGGTCCTAGAGATAATCCAGCGAGCGTAAACGTCTGTGGGAAGGAGACAGATATAACAACCTGCTGTGCATCTGAACAATGAGCAAGCGAACTATTGACTCGTTTTTCCGACCTGCGGCTAGTGTGCTAGTGCCAGAGTCTACAGTGTCACAGTCGGATGATGAGTCAGAGGTTTGTGTGGCGAAAAAGGCCCGAACCCACCATTTTTGGCAAGACTGGCTGCGAGAATTCAGCTGGTTGAGGTACTGTAAGGAGACGAACTCCATGAACTGCGAATGTTGCAGTTGCTACCCCAGTACTGCGGGGAACACGAAGTTTGCCGATAGTGCAAGCACTTCGCAGTTTAAACACAATACACTAGTTAAACACAATCTTAGCCTCAAGCATAGAGTATGCCATGACATGTTAATAAATGAAAAAGCAATCCGCTTCTATGAAAAAAAAAAATTCACATAGGATGCTAAATGTATAACTATTTACCTCGTAAAAACAAATAGTGCTTGTGTGAGTGTTGTGAGCTCCTCTCTCTCTGGCTCCCTCAGTACTCAATATTTCCCAAACTGGGTGTTAGATACTTACTTAGCCTAGATACTCCCCGTTCCATGGAAGTTTAAACACCTTAGATATGATTATTTCAGTGTAAACAAAAAAAGAGACAGAGAGGGAGAGCCTGTATGAGGCAATAATACAGTATACTGACAATAAAAATATTTGTTAAGCACCATTCAATTAAAATGTGACTGAACTAAAATAAAACAGCAAATTTTAGTTTCTGTATTTATTACCAAAGCATTTATCAGTAAAACAGTTAACATGGGGGAAATGTGAAAAATTGCGTTGCAGGTCGGTTTAAGTTGTGCGCCCCTAAATTTTCTGCCTGTGCCCCTAAGAATTTTTAGTTAGGGACTACAATGGTCCTAGTAAAAAAAAGTTAGTCTGGAGCCCTGTTCAAGTATAACGTTACAAATGGCTTGCTTTGATTTCAATAGGTAGAGCTTGTTGAGGTTGATTCTTAGTCTGAAAGTAAGCAGGGCTTGAGAAGCCAACTTCAGGGACTGAAAATCCTCTAAAATTAAGTTTGTTTGCTTTTAGCGGTGGTCCTGAATTTGATTATTTTATGTGACAAAATGCAGTCACTTGTAAGATCTGCCAGCGCCCTTCAGACGAAACTGCAAACTTACACAAATAATGTGAGGAATTGTTAAATTAGTGTCTATAGTGGGATGGTTTATTGTATAAAGGGGTGCTTATTCAAGCTTCTGACATTTTAAATAATGAAATTAAGTCACTCAGGTTCTTTAATAGCGTTTTAGATACAGACCAAGTTAGCTTGGCACATTGTATTAGAGCAGGTTAATAAGGATGAGGGGATGGGGACTAACAAAGTTGAGCTGTGTTTATCCTTCAAATTCCATCACCCTCTGACCCCCATCCTCCCATACAGCCTTGGGAAATGGGGAGTCTTTCTTTTATTATGTACATGTTCCTTTAAAACATGACTGTAGCTGTTGCTAAGGCTCTGCTGGCAGGATAAGGACTCTATGCTTGTTGCATTAATGTTAGCTTCCAAAGTATCTATTTATTTGATGTTGCCTTTTATCCTCCTCTTGCTTAATAAAGCCATTGGCTGTTTGAAAATGTAGCGCACAGGGAGTTTAAAATGTCACCAGACGTGAGCAAACTGAGAGAATGAGAGATCAGACTGTGATACAGGTGGTCAGAATCTGAACACCCAAAGCATTAGTACAACTCACAGTGTTATAGTTCCACATAAAGGTGTCAGTATGCTATAAACGAAGTTGAACAGTGTTAATCAGTGAGCTTTAGAGGTGCTGGTAGGTGGATTTTGTTACCCTTGGGCAGAGCCAGGCTAGCTGTTTCCAGTCTATATGCTAAGCTTACAACTGCTTGCAGTAGCTTAATATTTACCATATATAGACATGAGTGTTATGGATCTTCTCATCTAACGCTCGGCAAGAAAGTGCACCTCCTAAAATGTCACATTAAGAATAAACAAATTATATATAGGAAAGTAGTCAACGTCAAAAGAAGTATGTACACTGTTCCTGCATATAGTCATACTGTATGTCATACATATTGTTTACATACTTCCCAAAATAACCCACTCTGTGTGCCAACTAGATGAGTCAAGACAAAAACATCCAAGTATAACAAGAAAACAGGCATAAAGGAAGAAAAATAAAGCACTGTCAACCCAAATAAGAGAGTCATTAAAGTGTATCTGAATATTTGGGATGCATATCTAAAAGATATTCCTGAAACTATTGGTTTGGGAGTCAGATGGGCACTGCCCACTGCTCTTATGCCCAAGGAATGAGAAGGAAGTTCCAAGAAGGCACATTACTGGGCTTAAGGTCGCCTCAGGCCTGCCTATTACATTGTGGCTCCCATTGCTCTGATGCAAACATAAAACAGCTCTTCATTCAACACTTAACCAGACATACTCCACACACAGAGACAATTTATTCATGTCCACATCAGTTAAAAAGGTTATATTGAAAAGCAATGCAGATGCTGATATTTCACAGACCCAGCTGCTAATGTGCTCTGTAGATCAACAATACTCGCATACAAGACTATAGAGTATCAAGGGTATAAAAACACATGCGTGCACGAACACACACACACAATCTCCCTTTCTTCTGAAAACCAACTATGGCGTGATCATGCTGTCCTGTGACTGACAATTCTGCCAACATGGAAGACCAAAAAAAGCAGCAATTTATGTTTTGCAAGCAGCTTGAAAAACATCTATTGACAGCTTTCGATAGAAGCAAAAAACCTGTTCTGTAATGTAAGAAGGTTTTGGGGAAGTTGGGTTTTCCCTTTTTGTAATCTCCTCAGAGCCAAGCTTGGCACAGATGCCCTCTGGATGGGAGGATGTTGGCTTGAGCCAGACAATGGGACTTCAAGTGAGCCACAGCAAGGAGAAAAAAAGATCAGAGCAACCATTAGGCTCTGTCATGCCCCTGATTAGCTACAAATGTTTACTTCATCCCCTTATTAGCTACAAATCGTACATAGAAGTTTGGAGAAACAGCAGCTTACCTCAACTGCTGTCTCTGTTTTAAAGAAACACCACACTGAAATAGGCCAACCACAGCTCACCATTAGCCCCCTTAGCTTACAAAACAATAGTGAAGGAGTTGGGTGTGGGGAAGTAAAATGTCCACCTTTCCACTATGACTATTGAGGAGGTTGGACAGATAAGGTACTCACATTTGGCAGTGGAATCATTTCTTTGGCAAATGATCTTATAGCCAAACCAAACACCAGCTTTTCCTCACCCCTTATACACACACACACACACACACACACACACACTACTTGCTGACTCCGCACAATGGCATGACTGTATCTGCAGCACCAAACAGGCATCTGCCAATCGCCCCGCGGAGCTCATTGTTACTCAATACCGGGGCACGACTAACACTGAGCCGAGTTCAGCCTCCAAAAAATGTTGCAATGCAAAGAGAAAGTGCCGAGGACGTCTGCCAACATGCATCGTTGACCCAAAATAGCCAGAAAACAACTTGAAACCGACGTGCCCCCAGGCTAAATTCAAGCTCAGGCAGTGGAGCACCTCTCAACTATTTCTCCTCATACTATATATAGCAAATAGTTTCATATTATACAAACATCAACACTCTGCTTACATATATGCAAACATAATCACAAAGACAAACAGTGGTAGATCAGTCCTGGCTGCCGACTGAACTGAACGCAGGCCAACACAGAAAAGTTTGACAGTTTGACATTCCATATGAAAAGCAAACAGTGAGTAAAGTAGAGGTTGAGAGGTAGAAAGATAATGTATCTGGCTGTGTGCATTTGTGTGTGTGTGTGTGTGTGTGTGTGTGTGTGTGTGTGTGTGTGTGTACACAGTGCTGATCCCTGAGTCACTGACAACTGAATACGGACTCGTGTTTTTTTAAGCGCAGTTGACCTACACTCAATACTGTGCCTGAACGCATCCTACGTAGACACAGATGGAGCACTGCAGCTGCTGCTCTGCTAACGTGCTGCTTTCGCTAAGCAGGCTATACAATAATTCTAACGTTATTGGCATAACATTTTGTCATTTTATGTATATTGCGTTATTTTTGAGAAATTTAATTTAAAATCATTCTAGTTTATAAAACTTTGTAAACAGCATTTTAACAAGTATCTGGACCACATTTAGCTAATATATTTAATGGCTAATATATTGGAGCAAGCTAACGTTGGCTTTTTGTTCATTCATTTAGCTACGCAGCAGTTACACCTGGCAGTTATTGGGTGTAAATATTTAGTTACAACTAATTTCTATGTTAGAACTAGCTTATGTGGTGCAATCTGTTTAATTTATTGATTTATAAATGTCCACTTAAGGTTAGTAAACACTTACTAACTAGACTAAGTTTGTGCTAACAAAGACCTGGTGCAACCAGCCACAGAAGATCCACAAAGGCAATGAACAGCAACAATGGCATCTCATTTATTTGGCTGAAGAAGGTATTACTAAGACGGGGAAATACTGTACTATCACAGATATATGATGGCTCAATGCGATATCATGACTTCGCGTAAACATACACACCACTTTCCTAAAGCCAAGTGGTGTGTTATCTGTACGCATTTTGAGCTACCCGCGTGTATGTTTACGCTGTATACAGCGGACGGCAGTCTGCAATGTCACAGCGTAAACATACACGCCACGTGGCACTTTCTAAAGCCACGTGGCATTTATCGCGAGGCTACGGTTGGGTTTAGGGAACGTCACACGCGGGTTGGGTTTAGGAAAAGAAGAACTGGTTGGGTTTAGGAAAACAACAAACGTGGAAAGAAAAACATCACATGCGAGATGCAATCCCCGCTCTCCTGGGTGAATGTCCTGTTTTACCCATCCTCCTCCCCGACCAACCTCCCTATGCGGATTTTCGCCATTTTATACTACTCGCTACGGCGTCAATTCACACGCAATCACAAGGTAATGTACGTCAATGGAGGCCAAACGGCGTTGATAAACACGCTAAAAAACGAGTATGCATCTTGATAACACGCCAATAATGGCATACAAATTGGCGTGTCATACATACGCCACTTCATGAGATCAGTCTGGATGGCTGATTACCCTCCTCTCTGTTTGCTCTAATCATTCCAAAGCCTGGGAGTCTCACAGGCTGATGGGCTTAAAAGCAGGTCAGGAGGGTTCATTCTCATTTTTTAAAGAGGGCTGCTGGAGGTATTGACAGGGAAGGTCTGCTCCAGTTTTTCTTGCCCTCTGACTTTTGTCTGCAGTGTTTGCTCTGGATTTGAGTGGTTCTTCTGATGTTGGAGCACTGTCAGTCCACACCCTAATGGCAACATCTGTGTGAGAGAGATCTAGGACTGTGCCGCCACTGGTAACGGGGCGTCTAAACTAGTCTTATGGGTGTGCCCCTTTCACCTGTTGAGTCATGCCACCATGGTGTACTCATCACCATCTTTTTTTTTGCTGCATATGCAAAGTAAAAAAAAAAATTGTTGCCTACTAAAAATCTTTGTGACAGGTGTATAATACACATAGGCCTACACATAAAGTATACCTGGGTGCATGGGTCACACAAACTTTCTGCTGACTCCTCCCCCCTCCGCTTTTGAGCTACGTGTTAACGTTTAATTCACCACTAGACACATTAAAGGACATCTGCAGGTTCAGCTGTTAAGTCTCCAGCAGATAAAGAGAAGCCAAGTTGCATGTCATACCTGTAGCCCTTTCACCTGTTTAAATATTCTCTGTCTTGTCGTCACTCAGTTCAACTTTGTCATCTACAGGCTCGCTGAAGTGGCACATTTATCACCGTGAAGAGAGATTTACATAGCCATGAAAGAGTTTTTCTAAGACAAGCTACAGAGAAGAAAATAAGCTACTGGACTTAAAATGTCACCCTCTGTTCCTCTACATGTACTGTCGATACATAGTCATAAAGCCATTTTCAGTCCTTTTGAAAAGTTTCTTTAAATACATATTTTGACAGTATTGCCTAATTCAGAGAAAGAGCAGATAGGCCTGCACCAACTTGTTGTAATTTTAAACCCAAATATAAGCAGACAAGGACTGAGGTGAAACTCCTGTTTAAAAATGCCTCAATATTTACACTCAATAATACTTATCTTTCTTGATTAAAACCAGGACCTGAGCCAGGCTGGCCTCCCACACTGGTGTTTCTATAGCTACTCGACTTGGCCTAAGATTTGACATATTCTATAACACCCAGAATCAGAAGGGCTGTTATAGCCTCTGCTGAAATTCAAATGATTTTGTCAGATAATGATGCAGTAT